>NW_020639903.1:0-419 GCF_003573695.1 Papaver somniferum
AAGTTTCCTGCGGTTGATCAAGTCTTTGAATCTTATTATTTCCACCACGATTATAGAAATTTCTTTATCTTTCATACTCCTCTTGATCTCGGCTTCCCATAGCCACCAGTTTCAGTTGATTGTTGCCCATAACTTTTTCTTGTTGTACTTGCGAAGTGCTCGCCACTGTGTTTATTAGTTTAGGTAATAAACTTGCATTCGCTGCTTGTGAATTGGTGTTTGCAACTGGGTATGATTCCATTTCATTTTTCCTTTCCTCTAGAGCAATATACTCTTCTTGAAGTTCTCGCAGTTCAGTCATTGTGATTGTATTCTTGACTCTGAAAATTTGGATATACAATAGATTGGTTGCGAACATAGCATTGATAAATGATAAGATAAGATATCTCTCATCCACACGGCCAACCATTTCACTACAC
>NW_020639903.1:430-1000 GCF_003573695.1 Papaver somniferum
TATTGATATATGATAAGATAAGATATCTCTCATCCACACGACCAGCCATTTCAGTACACATAGTTCTCCATATTTTAGTTAGGTGCTTCAAACTTTCGCCAATCTTTTGTTTTAATCCAAACACATCTTCAATACCAGGTCGCGAAGAATTGTTACTTATATATGCCCCCAAGAATGTGGTCTGCAAGTGATTGAAAGATGTTATTGTATTTTTTGGTATACCCTCGAACCATTTTAACGCCTCTCCTGTTAGACTGGATGCAAAATACTTGCACAATACGGCATCATGATTTTCCCACAGCAACATGAACCTCACGTAGGCTTTAATGTGTTGAATTGCACAAGTTGTTCCATCAAAAATGTTGGTTAATGCGGGAAAATTGCATTTCGGAGGTATTCCTCCTAGTTGTACTTCTCTTGTAAATGGAGTTTTCGCAGCTTCTTCTATAGCTTCATCTAATTGTCTTCTGCCTACTTCTCCTCTATTATTTAGCATTCCTCTCATTTCTTCCAATTCTTTTAAGATTTGTTCATTTACGCCTGAATTTTGATCCATTGGTCTTTTTAATT
>NW_020639904.1:0-253 GCF_003573695.1 Papaver somniferum
AACCCATTGATCTTGCTTAACTTTTTTTTTTTGTATTATGGCCTCTTCAGGAATGTTGCGACAATATGACAGGCCTAAATATTTTTGCGAAATAAATCCCCATGACATTTTCGTCTTGCGACGAAATCGCATGACGTCTTCGCACTTTCATGCGAAAACCCATTGATCTCGTCTTATCCTTTTCTTTTGTATTATTGCCTCTTCAGGATTGTTGCACAAATATGACAATCCTTAATATCCTTGCGAATAAAAA
>NW_020639904.1:264-444 GCF_003573695.1 Papaver somniferum
CTTGAGAATAAAAAGCCTCATGACATTTGCGTCTTAAGACACTTATCAGCTCCCTAATGGAGGGTGCCGCCCTTATCTCCCCCCTGGTTGCCCCTTCAAGGAGGAGTACTTATACCATACAAGGTTAGCTCCTCCCATCCAGTCTTAACAACAACCAGTTGTTTTCGCAGCCTCTTATCC
>NW_020639904.1:494-750 GCF_003573695.1 Papaver somniferum
GTCTTAACAACAACCAGTTATTTTCGCAGCCTCTTATCCCTTTTACCTATAGGGCTTATGGTTACGAGACTGCACCCTAAGTGGGGTTTTCTTCAGGACGAGTGCAGTATGAGCCAAGACTTGTCAAGAATAGCAAGGACGCTTCAAACGCCCCCGGCACTCTTGACTCAACCGTGTACCTCGACGCCTTGATCAGATTCTGCACTCCTTGGGAGAGTCCTTATTACCTTAGTCGCCCAACCTAAGTCATATGCTT
>NW_020639905.1:0-512 GCF_003573695.1 Papaver somniferum
TGCATCTTCTTATATGCCTAGTATGTCTTATTTTTGGATTAGTTGGAAGAATAACTAGTGCTTTGAATAGCAATGATTGTGACTACACATCGCTATTTTTTTTTCATCTTCTTATATTATTTTTTAGGTTTATTGGTTTTTAAATTCTAAAAATATTTGGAGGATGATATTATTGCAGTATTGATCGTTATGATTTTGTGATATTGCAATTTGATTATGGGATATGTATTGTTAGCGTCCGTGAACTTGAAGGTTCCATATTGTGTCAAAAGTAAAGTCGTTCATAAATTGATGGAAAATAGGACGAATGGAATTTTTGAAATTAAAAAAGTTATGCCTATGCAGTCATGTATTTGATGGAAAATAGGATAAAATATTTTGTTTGACAAGGATAAAGTCTATTATGTCGTTATGATGGAAAATAGAATAGATCCTTGTATGTTATCCACGGTATTGATCTTCATTGATCCATTTTGTTATGTTTTACCGTGAAGGCTCCATTGTGTGTCTTA
>NW_020639905.1:523-1000 GCF_003573695.1 Papaver somniferum
TGATGGAAAATAGAATAGATCCTTGTATGTTATCCACGGTATTGATCTTCATTGATCCATTTTTCTATGTTTTACCATGAAGGCTCCATTGTGTGTCTTATGTTGAGCACGGTACAACTAAGTCGATTATTCTTATTGGCTTTGTTGGTTGTTCCATAAGATGCTATATGTTGAGCATTATGAACTAAATTAATCATCTTGGTTGGTTATTTAGTTATTTGCTCCGAAAGTCTTCTTTTGTCGAGCAAATCCTTTGACAATTAAATTGATTACTTTTGTGATTAGTTTGGTTGTTTGTATTCCAATTAGATTAATTATAAGTTCTCTTGTAATTAGTCTAGTTGAGTTTACAGATATTCCACAAGTTATTGTGTTGAGTATATGAACGGTTATACAAATCATGTTCTATTGGTTAATATAGTCGATATTCCTAAGGTTTTTCCTTATGTTGAGTATGTGAACGATTAAGTTAGTCGT
>NW_020639906.1:0-472 GCF_003573695.1 Papaver somniferum
AGAAAAGATATGAGAAGAGGCAAGATGTAGGATCAGAATCTCGCAACAATTATGTCTCAGCGAAATTATCAATGGTATAGCACAATAGTGTCGCAGAACAATTTCAGAAACGACGTCATCAAGGATCATGAGAAAGATGTGATAGTTCTGCGAAAATTAGAGAGCTTGCGAAATTAACATTTGTAAGGTTGCGAGAATGTCACAAACCATATCCGAAAATAAAGGACAGATTAGCTGTCATCCACTATGATTTTCCTTATAAATAGTCATTCGAGTGGTAAAAGAGAGAGAGATCTTTTTTGAGTAAGAAACAAGTAAATAGGAGAGAGAAAGTTCAGAGCAGAGATCCTTCTTGACTTCTTTATCTTTCTTGTAAGAACATTCAAAAATTAATCAATAAAATTAAGAGTGTAAACCTAAAAATGAGCTGATCAACAATGAAATCATATGAGGGGTGTAGTGTAGGATTTCC
>NW_020639906.1:483-1000 GCF_003573695.1 Papaver somniferum
AAACCTAAAAATGAGCTGATCAACAATGAATCATATGAGGGGTGTAGTATAGGATTTCCTGCAACTACACAAGTGAGCAAGTATTGCTCATTCGATGGATTATTGGCAGCGTACCAAAAATATTAATTAGATTACTGGTCGTTGAACCGAGCATAATTAATAAAATTAATGACCATGAGGTCGTCGTAAAATTATTAAGGATGGAATCTGGAATGATGATCCTTGGATTCAGAAACCCTAATTTGATCAATTGGTGATCAATTCATGGTTCGTCAGAATTTTAACCATGGGACGAAGAAGGGAGCGACTACATGGGACCGTGGATCAACCATGTAGTGTTCATATGCTCACTGATCAAATACAAAGAACTCCCGAAGAGTTGACGATTTGTTGGTGAAAGAATGATTAAATGCTGCTTTAATCATTTATTCGAAAATGCTCGTCTGAGCCTTAGGTGGGAAAACCTAATTAATTATGATGGAGTGAGGACCGACCATGGGGTCATGAAACCGGCCTT
>NW_020639907.1:0-350 GCF_003573695.1 Papaver somniferum
AACGTAAATCTTATGTCGTAACGCAGTGCCGGTGTGGTCTTCATCCTAAATCGAATGTCGTTACACTGTTCCGGTATGGTATTCATACTAAGTTGAATGCCGGAAGCTACTGAAACTCAACTATTTCAGTTAGGGTTTGCGATTTTGACCTAAACCCGTAGCTACAATTCGGTTGAAACACTAATTAAACACTTCTAAATCACTTACCTTCTCATAGAAGCCATTTTTACGAGAAGTTGATCGTCTGAAGCCTCTTGTTCTTCGTGTTCTTGCTCTTGAGCAATCAAAGCAAGCCTTTCCTATAATTTCTGTTGAGCAATCGATTTTGATTTTGATTTCGATTAGGCATC
>NW_020639908.1:0-399 GCF_003573695.1 Papaver somniferum
GTGTTGGTACTATTGATCGTACCCATGAAAATAATTTAGATGTACCCACTTTCTTACCTAAATCGCAAATTGAGATTATTCCACCCAACCTAGATTTGGTTTGCAACAAAAATTTTAAACCTACTTTTCTGAAAATTCCCAATCTAGGATTGGAACTGTGTGCCTCCCAAGTCCTCTTGGACTATTTTGCTTCAAAATATAACAATTTTAAAGAGCCACATTTGGAATGCATTTCTTTGCCCATCCCGAAAACAGTGCATTATGAGTTAGACCTTTTGAATCCTGAACCCCTAAAATTAAAAGATTTTGTGCTTAAAAGTAAACCTGTTGAACAATTTAGGTTTAGGGGTGATTCATTCGGTTTTTCACTCTCACTCCCATTTAAGTCCAATTTTAGTG
>NW_020639908.1:410-666 GCF_003573695.1 Papaver somniferum
TTTTTTGTATATAATCAAGTAGATAAATTTTAAAAACCTTTTTTCCATTTGTATATATTTTGCTAATCTAATATGATCTCGGCTGAAATATGTTGGATTTTTGCCTTGAATAACGGAGTTTTAATTCTGCTTTCGCCGAAATCGGGTATTCTCTCTCCTTTTACTCTACTCAGCATGTCCCTTTCCATATGTTGCATTTTAATCCTTTCCATATTTTGAAACATTGAGGACAATGTTTAGTTTAGGTTTGGGGGTA
>NW_020639908.1:677-1000 GCF_003573695.1 Papaver somniferum
TACTTTGATAACATGGTATAATCGAAAAATAGAACTCCTTCCTTTTTGAAAAAAAAAAAAAATTGAAAAAAAAAAAATCATAAAAATGGAGCTCATTTACCTTGAAATGTTGACTCTTGTGCATGTATGTAAATATAAGGATTCTTAGTCTAGATATTTAGGCACCCTGATTCTAGCACAATTCACATAGTGATAAGAAATTTGCACGCGCACGATCTACCAATACATGTATGGCCTCGATCTTCAAGGTGTTTGATAGGAAGTTACGATTGCCAATCACTTTAGAATACTGAACGAAACTTGACTAGCTTGTTCTTTGGTTG
>NW_020639909.1:0-309 GCF_003573695.1 Papaver somniferum
GAATTGATTTTTACATATGGTAGCTCTTTTGATACATAACAAAAAGAAATAAAAAATTACATGACACTTTGCAAGAGGTAGCCCTTTTTGATGCACCCAGTTAAATTCGATGGTTGTCTTTATTAATGTAACCTCCACCTTCTATCCCAACCAACCAAAGAACAAGCTATTCAAGTTTCGTTCAGTATTCTAAAGTGATTGGAAACTAAAACTTCCGATAGAACACCTCAAGGATGAGGCTATACATGTATTGGTAGATCGTGCGCGTGCAAGTTTCTTATCACTATGTGAATTGTGCTAGAATCAGGG
>NW_020639909.1:509-775 GCF_003573695.1 Papaver somniferum
ATTTTTTTCAAAAAGGAAGAGTTCAATTTTTTCAATATAGCATGAGTTCTTGTTTTCAGTTATGGCATATTATCATGGTATCTACTTTATACCCCCAAACCTAAACTAAACATTGTCATCAATGTTTCAAAAGATGAATAAAAAGAATTATAATACAACATATGAAGAGGATCATGTTGAGTAGAGAAAAAGGAAAGAGAATACCCGGATGTCGGCGAAAGCAAGATTAGAACTCCGTTATTCAAGGCAAAAATCCAACATATTTC
>NW_020639910.1:0-548 GCF_003573695.1 Papaver somniferum
AAAAAGTTTTCAATTTAACTCAACTGTGCTTTTTTACCAACTATGTTTAGTTCTCATTCAACCGAACTATTCCAACTTTGTTCGGTTGGTTCGCAAATTTTTGGAAAACTACGTAGTAACATCACTCTACGGATATTCTATAAAAAAAATAAAAAAAATCAATGTAACTGAACTGTGCTATTTTGCCAACTATGTTTAGTTCTCATTCAACCGAAGTTTTCCAAGTCAGTTCGGTTGGTTCGTAAATTTTTTTTAAAATTGTGTAGTAACCGAACTCTACCGACATTTCATACATGTGGAGTTCGGTTTATTCGCAACAAAACTAACAAACCGAACTCTTCCGTAATTACATATAATGTGGAGTTCGGTTTGTTCGCAAAAAGGCTGGACTAACCGAACTTTTCTCTGGAACATGCTTTTTTTTTTAGAGTTGGCCTATTGTTGGTGAACTTTTGCTACTAACCAAACCTAACTACGATAACCCTTATGTTGCGTCTGATTTAGTCAATCATTTATCGGTTAAGCTAATATCTTTTGTCTTCTCGATT
>NW_020639910.1:559-1000 GCF_003573695.1 Papaver somniferum
ATTTTGCCAACTATGTTTAGTTCTCATTCAACCGAAGTTTTCCAACTCAGTTCGGTTGGTTCGTAAATTTTTTTAAAAATTGTGTAGTAATCGAACTCTACCGACATTTCATACATGTGGAGTTCGGTTTATTCGCAACAAAACTAACAAACCGAACTCTTCCGTAATTACATATAATGTGGAGTTCGGTTTGTTCGCAAAAAGGCTGGACTAACCGAACTTTTCTCTGGAACATGCTTTTTTTTTTAGAGTTGGCCTATTGTTGGTGAACTTTTGCTACTAACCAAACCTAACTACGATAACCCTTATGTTGCGTCTGATTTAGTCAATCATTTATCGGTTAAGCTAATATCTCTTGTCTTCTCGATTAGTCGGAAAGGCAAAAAATCACACCAACCTTCACTGGAAGATCTGAAAACACCCACGCCTCGAGGCAAAGTA
>NW_020639911.1:0-539 GCF_003573695.1 Papaver somniferum
AGCCATCATTGGTCCAGTTTTCACCTGAATTGAAGGTTCAAAAGAAAAAATAGTTTTTTGCCGAAAAGCGTAGGTAGCGGTTCACGCTTTGTTTCTGTTAAAATGAACCGAAATATTTTTTGGATTTTTATATTTTATATTGTTCTATGATCTGTAAGCTTTCTAATGAGCCATCATTTGTCCAGTTTTGACCTTAATTGAAGGTTCAAAAATCCAAAACAATTTTTTGCCGAAAAGCGTAGGTAGCGGTTCACGCTTTGTTTCCGTTAAAATGAACCGAATTATTTTGTGGATTTTTATATGTGATATTGTTCTCTGATCTGTAAGCTTTCTAATGAGCCATCATTGGTCCAGTTTTCACCTGAATTGAAGGTTCAAAAGAAAAAACAGTTTTTTGCCGAAAAGCGTAGGTAGCGGTTCACGCTTTGTTTCTGTTAAAATGAACCGAAATATTTTTTGGATTTTTATATTTGATATTGTTCTATGATCTGTAAGCTTTCTAATGAGCCATCATTTGTCCAGTTTTGACCTTAATTGAA
>NW_020639911.1:550-1000 GCF_003573695.1 Papaver somniferum
TTTATATGTGATTTTGTTCTATGATCTGTTATCTTTCTAATGAACCATCATTTTTGAAGTTTTAACCTGAGTTGAAGGTTCAAAATTAAAAAAAAAAAAAATTTTGCCGAAAAGCATAGGTAGCGGTTCACGCTTTGTTTCCGTTAAAATGACCCGAAATATTATTTTTATTTTTATATGTGATATTGTTCCATGATTTGTAAGATTTCTAATGAGCCATCATTTGTCCAGTTCTGACGTGAATTGAAGGTTTAAAAAGCAAAAACTATTTTTTGCCGAAAAGCGTAGGTAGCGGTTCACGCTTTGTTTCCGTTAAAATGAACCGAAATATTTTGTGGATTTTTATATGTGATATTGTTCTTTGATCTGTAAGATTTCTAATGAGCCATCATTGGTCCAGTTTTCACCTGAATTCAAGGTTCAAAAAGAAAAAACAGTTTTTTGCCGAAA
>NW_020639912.1:0-340 GCF_003573695.1 Papaver somniferum
CCATGCTAAAACGGGCTAGACAACTCTCTAATGGGTCTTCCGATTCGGTGTTTGGTACAGACTTCGGAACTAAGGTTCCTATCATGTTGACCTCTTCAATGCACGTGTCATCTAGCTCAGAATGTAGCTTATTGACATTAAAAATATGCAACTCAATAGTCATATTACCAAAAGATAGATTCATAATACCATTTCGACAGTTTATGATCGCATTAGATGTGGCTAAAAACGGGCGACCTAAAATCATTGGTATTTGGTTCTCTGGGTCAGGGACAGGTTGGGTATCTAGGATAATAAAATCCACTGGATAAATAAACTTGTCAACCTCTATGAGAACATC
>NW_020639912.1:446-1000 GCF_003573695.1 Papaver somniferum
GGATCTATCAGCTAACTGAAGTGTCATCTGGGTAGGTTTCATCTCACCAAGTCCTAGCTTATGGTACACATGGTATGGCAGTAAGTTCACACTGGCTCCTAAGTCAAGCAATGCTTTCTCAACACGGTACTTACCTATTGTACAAGCAATGGTAGGGGACCCTGGGTCTTTATACTTAGGAGTAGTGGTATTCTGAATAATAGAACTCACATGACTAGCTATGAAGGCTTTCTTCTGGACACTGAGCTTACGCTTTCGCGTACACAAGTCCTTAAGGAACTTGGCATAAGAGGGAATCTGCCTAATTGCATCTAATAATGGAAGGTTGATATTAACCTGCTTAAAAACCTCCAATATATCATTAAAGTTGGACTCCCTCTTAGTCGGAACTAGCAGCTGGGGGAACGGGGCTCTGGGAACAAAGCCGGGCTCATCAGGACCCTCATTGGTCTCTTTGGAGACTCTATCAGTCTCCTCATTTTCTGGCTCATAAGGGTGAACTACAGCATGTTCACCATCAGGCATGGCAACCTTGTTGTCTACTTTCTTTCCAC
>NW_020639913.1:0-1000 GCF_003573695.1 Papaver somniferum
GCGCGTGTACCAAGCACCAAGTCCGTGTCTACTTGAAAAATACATGTTTCGACCACGTCCCTTCGCGTATACCAAGCACCAAGTCCGTGTCTACTTGAAAAATACATGTTTCGACCCATGCCTATGCGCGTGTACCAAGTCCGTGTCTACTTGAAAAATACATGTTTCGACCATGAAAAATACATGTTTCGACCCATGCCCATGCACGTGTACCAAGCACCAAGTCGCGTGTACCAAGCCTCATGCCCATGCGCGTGTACCAAGCACCAAGTCCGTGTCTACTTGAAAAATACATGTTTCAACCCATGCCCATGCACGTGTACCAAGTCCGTGTCTACTTGAAAAATACATGTTTCGACCATGAAAAATACATGTTTCGACCCATGCCCATGCGTCTGTACCAAGTCCGTGTCTACTTGAAAAATACATGTTTCGACCATGAAAAATACATGTTTCGACCCATGCCCATGCGCGTGTACCAAGCACCAAGTCGCGTGTATAAAGCACCATGCCCATGCGCGTGTACCAAGCACCAAGTCCGTGTCTACTTGAAAAATACATGTTTCGACCCATGCCCATGCACGTGTACCAAGTCCGTGTCTACTTGAAAAATACATGTTTCGACCATGAAAAATACATGTTTCGACCCATGCTCATGCGCGTGTACCAAGCACCAAATCGCGTGTACAAATCACCATGCCCATGCGCGTGTACCAAGCACCAAGTCCGTGTCTACTTGAAAAATACTTGTTTCGACCCATGCCCATGCACGTGTACCAAGTCCGTGTCTACTTGTAAAATACATGTTTCGACCCATGTCCATGCGCGTGTACCAAATCCGTGTCTACTTGAAAAATACATGTTTCGACCATGAAAAATACATGTTTCGACCCATGCCCATGCGCGTGTACCAAGCACCAAGTCGCGTGTACAAAACACCATGCCCATGCGCGTGTACCAAGCACCAAGTCCGTGTCTACTTGAAAAATACATGTTTCGA
>NW_020639914.1:0-384 GCF_003573695.1 Papaver somniferum
AGCTACTATCCATTAATCATCTGAGAGGTCAGTCTCTGCCTTCTATCAGCATGGCTGACGCCGTCCTCCAGGAAAATGATTCTCTACGTCTCCTAGGTCTGACACTCTCTGCTGATATGAAATGGAAGAGTTACATCCAGTCCATCGCCCTCTCTGCTGCAAGGAAAGCTGCTTCCCTATATCGCGCGAGACAACACTTCTCCCCTGAATCCATCTTACTTATCTATAAGTCCACCATTCGACCTTGTTTAGAGTACTGCTGCCATATCTGGGGCGGAGCCCCTTATGTTCACCTGGAGCTCCTGGACAGGATCCAGAGAAGAATCAGCAATATCATCGGGCCTGAATTATCTGCTAAGCTACAGCCACTTGCTCACCGCCGGG
>NW_020639914.1:395-845 GCF_003573695.1 Papaver somniferum
AAACCATTGTTAACTGGGGAGAGAGATGGTTGGTCAACTTTAACGCCGCCAAAACTAAGCTACTATCCATTAATCATCTGAGAGGTCAGTCTCTGCCTTCTATCAGCATGGCTGACGCCGTCCTCCAGGAAAATGATTCTCTACGTCTCCTAGGTCTGACACTCTCTGCTGATATGAAGTGGAAGAGTTACATCCAGTCCATCGCCCTCTCTGCTGCAAGGAAAGCTGCTTCCCTATATCGCGCGAGACAACACTTCTCCCCTGAATCCATCTTACTTATCTATAAGTCCACCATTCGGCCTTGTTTAGAGTACTGCTGCCATATCTGGGGCGGAGCCCCTTATGTTCACCTGGAGCTCCTGGACAGGATCCAGAGAAGAATCAGCAATATCATCGGGCCTGAATTATCTGCTAAGCTACAGCCACTTGCTCACCGCCGGGAAGTCGCCT
>NW_020639915.1:0-384 GCF_003573695.1 Papaver somniferum
TCCTGTAGTCGATGCATACTCGCCATCCTGTGGTTGTACGAGTAGGGACTAATTAATTCTTGTCGTTCTGAACTACAGTAATGCCTGACTTCTTAGGCACAACTTGAATGGGACTAACCCAGTTGCTATCGGGAATTGGGTATATGATACCCGCATCAAGCAGTTTCAGGATTTATCCTTTGACTACATCTCTCATGTTAGGATTAAGTCTCCTTTGCATTTCCCTAGATGGTTTGGCACTCTCTTCGAGATTAATGTGGTGCATGCAAATGGTAGGACTTATTCCTTTGAGGTCTGAGATGGTCCATCCTAATGCCTCCTTGTGTTCCTTAAGTACTTTAAAAGCTTACTTTCCTGTTCCGTGTCTAAACATGATGAAATAAT
>NW_020639915.1:395-999 GCF_003573695.1 Papaver somniferum
CATCCTAAGGCCTCTTTGTGTTCCTTAAGTACTTCTAAAAGCTTACTTTCATGTTCCGTGTCTAAACATGATGAAATAATGACAGGTAAAGTATCATAAGAACCTAGGAATGCGTACTTCAACGTACTAGGCAATGTTTTCAATTCAAACTTGGGTGGCTCAACAATGGATGGAATGAGCTTGGAATCAGAGAGTAAGGGTGGTTCCACTTCATATTTCCTTTCAGTGACGTCCATTTGAGGTACAGATTCGAGCAGATATAGGACGTCACTACAGTATGCATCATCATAGGAATCTGAGTTAAAGTTCTCCATACATGCTTGAAAGGGGTCGACGGATAGAATGTTAGTCAACGAATCTTGTATTAATCCTTCAATCATATTAACTTCATGCACATCATCATCATCAAGATTCACAGGTTGTTGACTAATATCGAACACATTCAATTCTACCGTCATGTTGCCAAAAGACAGTTTCAACACTCCATTACGACAATTAATGATCGCGTTGGACGTAGCCAAGAAAGGACGTCCTAAGATGACAGGAATGTGACAGTCTGGGTTTTGTACAGGTTGAGTGTCTAAGACAATGAAGTCTACGGGAA
>NW_020639916.1:0-529 GCF_003573695.1 Papaver somniferum
GCAAATTTGGCTCTTCCGGTGCAACGGCCGGTGCCTTCGTTGCCACCCACCCAGCCAACGAGGAGACATGCTCAAGGAAAGTGCCCTAGAGGTCGAATTTTGACGCGGTTTTTTGCGTGTGGCCTTTGAATAATATTACCAAGGTTCCCTCAAAATTTCAGGAAAAATGCACGGGCCAATTGTGAGATATGCAAATTTGGCTCCTCCGGTGCAACGGCCGGTGCAACGCTCCCTGCCATCGTTGCAACGGCGGGTGCCTCCGATGCAACGCACCCAGCCAACGTTGCAACGCACCGTGTACCCAGCCGACGTTGCAACGCTCCGACACATCGTTGCCACCCACCCAGCAAACGTTGCAAGGCACCGTGCCTCCGTTGCAACGCACCCAGCCAACGTTGCCACCCGCCCAGCCTCCGTTGCAACGCACCGTGCCTACGTTGCGACGCACCCAGCCAACGTTGCAACGCAACCTGCCATCGATGCAACGCACCGTGCCAACGATGCAGCCCACCCAGCCAACATTGCATTA
>NW_020639916.1:578-963 GCF_003573695.1 Papaver somniferum
CCGTGCCTCCGTTGCATCTCAACCGTGCCAACGATGCAGCCCACCCAGCCAACGTTGCATTGCGCCGTGCCTCCGTTGCAACGCACCCATCCAACGTTGCAACGCACCGTGCCTCCGTTGCAACGCACGCAGCCAACGTTGCAAGGCTCGGGTCCTCCGTTGCAACGGGATAGTAGTCGTTGTGGCCGGCCTGAATAGGCCACGTGCCTGTCCTGTCCGACATGCTCAGCGAAACTCCTCGAGGGGTCGAATTCCGACGTGGTTTTTCCCAAAGCGCCTTTAGAAGAATGAGATCATTCCGTCGACCAAATTTGGCCAAGGCTCACATGCTGGCCGTCCACACCTGGGCAGGTGCCCGTGCAGGCCGGGTCTTGGCCTAGCCCGG
>NW_020639917.1:0-151 GCF_003573695.1 Papaver somniferum
AAGTTCATGATGGTTTTTGTAAGTTAAATGCGTGACTGCGCCGCCTTGTGATAGCGGTGAGGCCTTGGGTATCAAAGCTCCACTGAGCTTCCCTCGCCTCAATTCAACTTACTTTGACTCGGATTGATTCCAGATGGGTTTGCTTAAATTG
>NW_020639917.1:351-652 GCF_003573695.1 Papaver somniferum
CAAGAAGATTATAGTACTAGTTCTTCGTCTCTTAGGATACAATCAAACTATTGAAAAGTAGAGCCTTTTTATGATCCCTCTGTTCCTATTCCTCCTTTAGAAGAGTCCCTCAGGGAGTTAGCTGAGTCGACGCGTAAGTTAGCTGAGATGAATAGTGTAATTATAGAAGAAAGAACTACAATAATGAGTGAACTTTCTATAGAGGAATCCCTCAAGCTGATGGCTGAGACGAACGAAAGACTTGCTCGAAATAATCTTACTTTCCAATATAGTGTTTCCAATAATACCCTTAAAAATGAGG
>NW_020639917.1:663-891 GCF_003573695.1 Papaver somniferum
TGAGTGAACTTTCTATAGAGGAATCGCTCAAGCTGATGGCTGAGACGAACGAAAGACTTGCTCGAAATAATCTTACTTTCCAGTATAGTGTTTCCAATAATACCCTTTAAAATGAGGATAGTTATTTGCATAATCAAGATGACGAGGTTAGAATTGGTAACACTACTTGTTTTGATGAGGTTCGATCTTTTTCATGTTATTATGATGAGGATAGTGTTGATGGAGAAT
>NW_020639918.1:0-635 GCF_003573695.1 Papaver somniferum
AACGTAACTTCCCAGGGAAAAGATGCAAGCGGGTATCATACAGAAGAACTTTTTGACCTGGAGAAAATGACTTCCTTAAAATATTTCTATCATGCACTAGTTTCATTTTGTTCTTATACTCCTTCGCACTATAGTAAGCATCTATACGAATCTCTTCCAACTCATTGAGCTGGAGTTTCCTATGGGCTCCTGCCTTGTCAAGTGAAAAATTTAGATGCTTAACAACCCAATAAGCTCTATGTTCTAACTCAACAGGTAAATGACATGCCTTGCCATACACAAGACGATAAGGTGACATTCCAATGGGGGTATTAAACGCAGTACGGTAAGCCTATAAGGCATCAATAAGCCTAGACAACCAGTCTTTTCGATTAGGATTAACTGTTTTCTCTAATATACGCTTTATCTCCCTATTGGAAACCTCTGACTGACCACTAGTCTGTGGATGATATGGGGTAGCTACCGTTTGTGTAATACCATATTTCTTCATCAAAAGCCTAAAAGGTTCATTACAAAAGTGCGCCCCTCCATCACTAATTATAGCTCGCGGTGTACCAAAACGTGTAAGTATATTATTTTTCAAGAACTCAATCACAACCCTATGGTCATTGGTTTTACACGCAACCGCCTCAATC
>NW_020639919.1:0-555 GCF_003573695.1 Papaver somniferum
TATTTGGTAAACACGATTTCGATTAAACAGGAAAAAAATCAAAAATATTATTCTCGCGTCTGCAAAGAATTGAAGAGAAGATTATATGGAGTTATGATGGAAGATATCGATGCTGTTGGGTATAAATAGCTCACTGAGGTCAAGGAGAAAGGGTGTCGAGAGTTGGGAGGAGAGGAGAGAAGGCTGCAGAGGGAGAATCACCATTTTTCTCTGCTGCTGCTGCTGCCATTGATGAAGAGGAAGAACACGAAGAACAGACGGCCAAAGACAGTCGTTCCCCGACAGTGACAACGACCGGTCTCTGTGGGTCGTAGTCAGCTACGCAGACAACAGCAGCACTCTTTTATCGTTCTTTGTAACGGTGTTCTGTAACGCTTATAAGCGTTGCAGTTTACCGATTTTCACCCTTTTCTCCATTTTCTCTTCATTGTAAACACCAATTGAGCTTAATAAAATATTTTGAGAGGTATTTCACTATGATGAGCTAAACCCAAGCACTGGGACGACGGAGAAAGCCTTAATTCATCCATGTGGTAATTTAATTAATTCTTCTAT
>NW_020639919.1:566-981 GCF_003573695.1 Papaver somniferum
AACCCAAGCACTGGGACGACGGAGAAAGCCTTAATTCATCCATGTGGTAATTTAATTAATTCTTTTATTTACTTTTTGCACTAATTTTAATTGAATTAAGATTTTAAATTAATTACTTGTGATTTTATTTGATGGAGTATGCTTGGTCCTAGGGATTTTTGATGCGCCATGCTCATAAAATACAACTAATATTTTATAAAATCTATCTTGGCAATAAACTAGAGTTAATATTTGTTTTGTTTTTGAACTATAATTGTTAGAATTAATTTCTGAACCACTTGAAAATGAAAAAATGGCCGTATCTTTAGTCCCAGTACTCTTGCCCATATTATTAATATTTTTTGTATATGTTTTTATTTTTAAATCTTTACAAGTCCGAGCAACGAACTTTTACTACCACTTTCAAAACTATAAC
>NW_020639920.1:0-103 GCF_003573695.1 Papaver somniferum
TGAAGAAACATTTGATGAGTTTAATCACAAAGTATCTGAAATTGTTAATGCATCTTTTGCATTGGGTAAGACCATTCCTGAAAAGGACATTGTGATGAAAATT
>NW_020639920.1:303-743 GCF_003573695.1 Papaver somniferum
AAAAACATAATTACATGACTCTTAGCAAGAGGTGGCCCTTATCGAATGCATCCGGTCAAATTCTATGGTTGCTTTTCTTAACGTATCCTCCAACTTCTATCCCAGCCAACCAAAGAACAAGCTAGTCAAGTCTCATTCAGTATTCTAAAGTGATTGGCAATCTAACTTCCTATCAAACACCTTGAAGATCGAGGCTATACATGTATTGGTAGATCGTGCGCGTGCAAATTTCTTATCACTATGTGAATTGTGCTAGAATCAGGGTGCCTAAATATCAGGGTGCCTAAATTTCTTATCACATTTCAAGGTAAATGAGCTCAATTTTTATGTTTTTTTTATCATTTTTTAATTTTTTATTTTGATTTTTTCATTTTTTTCAAAAAGAAGGAGTTCTTGTTTTCAATTATGGCATATTATCAAAGTATCTACTTTTCACCCCC
>NW_020639921.1:0-232 GCF_003573695.1 Papaver somniferum
CGGAGGATCATAGCCATTAACAACACGTACCCATGTTTGAAAATCACGATCTTGAAGAAAAGCATGCATAGCAATTTTCCACGATAGGTAGTTTGAGCCATCTAAGACTGGTGGTACGTTTATGGAGATAGAATTCATGTCCATAGAGTCAGATCGCTACAAACACATACTTGTAAGGTCTTTAAACGTGTTTGCCAGCTCTGATACCAATGGAAAAAGCGGGGGGTCTAAC
>NW_020639921.1:243-538 GCF_003573695.1 Papaver somniferum
ACTACAAACACATACTTGTAAGGTCTTTAAACGTGTTTGCCAGCTCTGATACCAATGGAAAAAGCGGGGGGTCTAACAACTATACCAAATATTTCGATTAGCAATCTTTATGGACGAACTCTAATATACTTTTAAGAGAATCAACTAGACAGTCAGATTCAATCTTAATAAAACTATATCAAAGAGTTATATCTCTCTTTCTCGATTCAATACTTACTCAAGCAAATAGAAATTTGTGAGTCTAATTGAATACAAGAGAAATCACTTGAACGGTACCAAAGACCAATGTTCAAGT
>NW_020639921.1:738-937 GCF_003573695.1 Papaver somniferum
CATCAATATTCGTATGTGATTTGTTATTTCCAAAGAAATCCTTCTTTTCTTGTGAAAGTAAAGTCGCTCTTTTTGTTCTTTCAGGAATGAAATTTTATGGGGGAGAGTTCTTAATTGAACTTGTGCTAAATTCCCAAATCTTTGTGGGGAGTGCGGCTGTGGAATATTATAGGGGTTATCTTGTATCTTTATAAACTCC
>NW_020639922.1:0-485 GCF_003573695.1 Papaver somniferum
TTATGTTTTCCATTTTGAAGAAAAAATACTAAAAAAAAGCATGACAACATGAGTCTTTTCCCAAATCATGGATCAGAAAAGCAAATATAAAAATTTGGGAAATATTATTACAAAGATGAACAAAAAGTAAAAAGAAGAACAAGAACGTATGATGTTAACGTTCAATGAACATATATAACATAAACACAACATATAAATGGAGAGAATTTGGGATCGGGAAAGAATGAAAATATGCTACGAAGGTCTTATGGTGTATAAAACTGAAGAAAGAATATGGGAAGTCGGACGCAATTCAAAAACATATAGATTCGGTTTCGGGTTAAATGACTAGCAAACGTCAAATAAGATTAAAAGGTAATGTTATGCTACCTTATGGTTTTTCTCATGTCGTTCTTTAATAAATATGTATTAATGCTTTCTTGTTTTAGTTAAACGTAATATATGTACAAAAATGCAGACTACGATGGGTATGAATATGTACTTAT
>NW_020639922.1:496-1000 GCF_003573695.1 Papaver somniferum
TATATATATATATATATATATATATATATATATAATCATATTACTCAATGAGTTTTTTTCATGCTTACTTGTTGTCGTATTGTTTTGTAATTAATCCTTTTAACCCTGTTTGTTTGTTGAAGGAATATAATGTATTGTTCAAACTCAATTCAACACATTGTCCTATCATTTTTACATTTTTAAGTATGATGTAGTCCCTCTCTTAGGTATAACTTTTTCTGTTCGAAATACTATACCTATTTTATTTTTTTTAAGTATAATTGATTAATTTGTAGTTTTTTTAATAGGTTTTGGACACATTAACTAAGTTGTAATATTTCTTAATATATTTTTACAGAAAAAAATACATAAAGTATGCCACTTAAGACTAAAAGAAGAGGTTAAGCCGGGGCCGTAAGGCCACAGTGATACCTAGTTTAGTTACATAATAGCTAGACTGTAACCCAGAATTAACAGAACTAGATCTAAGCTTTCTTTGGAAACTGTCCAGATTGTTACTCGATA
>NW_020639923.1:0-187 GCF_003573695.1 Papaver somniferum
GGTGGGGCTCACGATTCAAGTTGTTACCAATGCTAAGGTGAATTAGAGTGATTGAGATAAAAAAAAATTGAGACCAGACCATCAGACCAACTGGAATAAATTCAATAAAGTCGACCACTGGAACCCTTGTATATTCCAATGTGCTTACCAAGACTTAGGATTATCAATCATTGTTCCCTTTTATATT
>NW_020639923.1:387-611 GCF_003573695.1 Papaver somniferum
CATCAGGGTACTTCCTCCTGTAGTCAATAAGTATGCCAACCAAGGAGATTCTTTAGTGCCTTCCAAGGTTCTGTGTAGATAGCTAGGGTCTGGAGTATAAAGGTTTTGTGGGTATACCTCTAATAAGCCCTCCGGAGACAACACTCCGCCACTAGGGACACCTAGGGATTTAAAGGCTTATTGCATACGCTAAATGCAATCGACGATGCCCGCGAAAGTGAGTT
>NW_020639923.1:622-1000 GCF_003573695.1 Papaver somniferum
CTTATTGCATACGCTAAATGCAATCGACGATGCCTGCGACAGTGAGTTAGGATTTTATTTCTATTTTATTTTTGCTCGAGGACTAGCAAATAATAGGTTTGGGGGTATTTGATAGACACATTTTTGTGTCCGATTTGTCTCGATTCTATATATTGTTAGGGCTCATTTTTGTACTTATTATGGTGTTTTATTTATTTGTAGGTATTTTTGGCTAATAAACATTTTTGGAAAAAAATGGCTCGAAAAAGTGGTAAAATCTCCCGGAGGACACTTGCTATTCGGACTCTCACTATGGATAAGTGGTACCCAAATTACTAAGGGTCACCCTCAGAACACCCCAAGGGCAGGTGCTATCGGCATCCCCACTCTGATTAGGGG
>NW_020639924.1:0-630 GCF_003573695.1 Papaver somniferum
TCCTTGGGGCGACGGAGGATGCTATCTTTCCAATGAAAAAGTGGTAATTCTTAATTATTTAATTTGTGCAATTTTTATTTATGATTATTTGCCTAGATTGAAAATAGATTTTATGGTTTTTGTTAAACAATTGTATTTTCTTTTGATGGAACATGCTTAGCCTAGGGTTTTGATGTCTCATGCTTTGGATTAACATTTGTTGTTCCTAAAAATCTACTTTTGCAATAGTTGAGAATCAATTTGAACGTGTGAAATTGCATGATTATAATTAGTATCACTTTGGAGTTGGTAAATAGCAGAATCCTAGCCCCGGTCTCTCCATAATTCTCACAACACTTTTTAGTCGAGTGTGTTATATTTTTTTATTTATAAAAATTAAGTCTAAAAAAAAAATCTTCCTTCACAAGTCTCAACGAACCTTTTTATTACAACAACTTTGAAATCCCATCAAATTTTTGGCGCCGCCGACGCGGACTTGTCTTTAGGCTAGATTTTTTTTTAGGTTTTTATTTTTATTTGTTCTTCTATACGTTTTTGGGTTTTTGTCTTTTTCTTTCAGATTTTGGAATTTGGAGCGAAAGAAAATTTTGCCAAAGCTTTTGGTGAATACTTAAAGACTGGAGTAAAAGG
>NW_020639924.1:734-2460 GCF_003573695.1 Papaver somniferum
TTTTTTTTTATAAAAAAAAGAGAGACATTTTTATTTTTGTAGATTTTTATTTTTTTTTAGACTTTCTTTTTCTTTTGCACTTTATATTTTTGGACTTTGGACTTTAAATTTTGGGACATTATTTTTTAAACCATACGAAAGGGTAGTTTATATATAAACTGTTTGCAGAGAAGGACGGTGATTACGATATCACCTCGGCCCCTCGGGTTCGTACATGACATAGGAGTCGTGGCCCGAGTCGACTACAAAGGTTCATCCCCCGTCTGGTACGGGAGGTAAGTTTGTCGAAACACTCGCGAATCCCCTGTCAGCGAGTTACTGTCTTTCTTCGTATGCATATATGTTGAGGACTTGAAAACGGCTGCTTTAATTCCTAGTAAAGGGACTGGCCATACAAGATAAGGGTTCGGATTTCATCACCGTTGTCTTCTTGCCCGCCTTTGGAAAACGACACCAAACGCGAACCTAAGCCTAAAATTTTGACTAGAACGAGACCGACAGGGTAACGAGCTTAACAGGAAAGTCATTCGAAAAATATTGGTTACTCTTTTAAGCATACTTCGAAGTTCTTGACGGTTTCTGTAAGTTGAATGCGTGACTGCGCCGCCTTGTAATACCGGTGAGGCCTTGGGTATCAAAGCTCCACCGAGCTTCCCTCGCCTCTATTCAACTTACTTTAACTCGGATTGATTCCAGAGGGGTTTGCTTAAATTGTAACGAATTCCCTTTCGAAGGATTAGAAGCTGGTCTTGAAACAATCTAAGTGGAGCCATCATGCTTTTTGTTTGCTGGAAATCAGTAGGTTTTCTATGGTAGAGTCAGCCTTGTCAGTGGGTTTATTTTGAGAATGTCAAACTGGTACAATAGCCAATACAACGAATATCCAATTGGACAAAATGGATATTACTACTTTGACCAAAGTGTGAATAGTGGTTGGGAACATCCACCTTTTGAAGGTTATGGGTCATACCATGATGAGCCTAATTACTATTCACACACCCACAGGTCATACGAGCAAAACGATCCTCCTATTTCTCTAGAAGAGTCTCTCAAGAGTTTCAGTGAGTCAACACAGAAGTTTCACTTATTTATGAAAGAGACTTATAATATTCCGCTTCCAGAAGAGTCCGTAGAGAAGTCAACTAAGATGTCTCTAGAAGAGTCCCTCAAGCAGTTTAATGAGAGTACAAATAGGATTATGGAAAAAATTTCTCAAGATAGTCTTAACTTCCAATATAGTGTTCCCAATACCACCCTTGAAAATAAGGATAGTTTTTATTCACATAATCAAGATGACGAGGTTGGAATTGGTAACACTACTAGTTTAGATGAGGTTCAACCATTTTCATATTATTATAATGATGATTATGATGAGGATAGTGTTGATGAAGAATCAGACACATATAGGCATAGTGATCAGGAATTTGTTACTCCAATTGAGCTTTACAATAATAATATTATTTCTAGTTCAAATCCAAATAATTTTAGTAATTATTCACCTATTCAAAAGGACGAGGATTTGACTAGAAGTATCCCCGTTTTAGACGATGTAGTATCTCCTTTTTGCGAAGCCAATAATGGCTTAGAGGAAAGAGTTTACCCTGAGAATATTGTTTTAGAGTCTGGCAAGTTTAAAACGCTAGTCTTAGAAGAAGATAAACTCGTAGAGGTAAGTGAGGATGCTGATTGTAACTTAGAAGAATCAATTGACTATTTTCAATAATCT
>NW_020639924.1:2471-3000 GCF_003573695.1 Papaver somniferum
ATAAACTCGTAGAGATAAGTGAGGATGCTGATTGTAACTTAGAAGAATCAATTCACTATTTTCAAGAATCTGATGATCTAGAAATTAGGAAGATTGTGACTAGTCTATCTAGAGACACTGAAAACTCTAAGTTTGGGGGTGATTATCACTTTCCTAGTGCCTTACCTTTAACTCTCAGAAAGTCCCCTCACTTAGGACTTCATCTATGTGCCTCAACCATTGTGTCAGAATACCTTCATACTAGATCTCCCGAACCTAATAATTTCCAAGAAGAAGTTCAGTTGTTAGAAACCCATCCTCTGGTTGATGTGGTTTACCCAAGCGATAGTACCCAAATTGACTTTGTTTTCCCACAAAATATTTTTCAACCAATTGTGGGAACGTATAAATTTCAGATGTGTCAATTATTGAGTTTTGAGACTAAACCTAATTACTTTAGGAGATTAGGGTCGACACATTTGTTTAAGGAAGACCACCATGTTCATTATGGTCAGCTGTGTAAGTCAAATTTTATTGACTTAGAGGATCC
>NW_020639925.1:0-367 GCF_003573695.1 Papaver somniferum
GCAGTGATGTAATTTTGTAGTGGTAAGTAAAGTGTTCGTTTCTCGGACTTGTTGAGACTGATTTCAGATTTAAAAATAGAAAACAATAAAAATGAAGAAAATATATACACAAGGTTTGTCACAA
Organism: Papaver somniferum; assembly: GCF_003573695.1. Classification (NCBI taxonomy): domain Eukaryota; kingdom Viridiplantae; phylum Streptophyta; class Magnoliopsida; order Ranunculales; family Papaveraceae; genus Papaver; species Papaver somniferum. The sequence goes on from NW_020639925.1 coordinate 125, forward strand.
TGTCGAGAGATTACTGAGACTCAGGATTCCACCAAACCTCATATCATGTGGCTCAAAAATCAATTCTTAGACAATTATAGCTCTTGTTTATTGACTCTAATTATTTGCCAGGGTAGATTTTAAAAACATTAACTGTAAAGTACTAGCATGATGCATCAAAAGCACTTAGACGAAGCATACATCATCATACGACTTCACAACTAATTAAGAAAAATCATAAAACGATTAAATTAACGCAAAAAG
>NW_020639925.1:378-1000 GCF_003573695.1 Papaver somniferum
TTAGACCAAGCATACATCATCATACGACTTCACAACTAATTAAGAAAAATCATAAAACGATTAAATTAATGCAAAAAGTCATAAAAAGAATTAAATATAATTACCACACGCATGAAATATGGCTTTCTCCGTCATCCCAGTGTTGGGGTTTAGCTCCTCATATTAATCACTTGCTCAAAATACATGTTTGTTGCTCAAAAGTTGATTAAAAGAGTGAAAGGTGTAAAGTGGCTGATTTGCAACAGCGTAAAAGTGTTACAGATCTCTGGTACAAAGAGGAACAATGATTAACTGTTGTATATAAATGTTACTGCTCTTCTGTTGTTTAACAACGGCACTGTTCTGCGACTGTTTTCCGTGCGTCAATGTTCTTCGTGTTCTTGAGTTGTGCAGCAGCAGCAGAAACAGAGTTTGATAAAACTCTGATTTCTTCTTCTCTGGCCCTCCTCAGGTCCCCAAACTCCAGACAACCCTTCTATATGACCCAAAAAATCTATTTATAACAAAAATACCGATTAAGTCTCTCCCAAATCTTCCAAAATCTCTTCCCCTCTCTTCACGGCAAAGTTGCGGCAATTTCTTGTTTTAGAATTTCTACGCGTTTCTGAGCTTTCCTTTTTAT
>NW_020639926.1:0-573 GCF_003573695.1 Papaver somniferum
TGGATTGATTTGGCATGCTGAAGAAGCGTGCACCATCTAAGCAAAGATATTTTTCACGAATCATACAACTGCAGACGCATGAAGAGGCGAAAAAGGAAAGAAAATTGTCCGAGATTATTTTTTATTTACTGCCGAGCTATGGAAAGATTTTCCGGAGTAATGAACGAAGATTTCTGTCGCTGTGGAGTATAAAAAGGGTCTTGAGGTAGCAGAGAAAGGGGCTGGAGAGTTTGGGAGAGTTACAGAGCATCACAGAGCCGAAAAAATTGAGTTGCAGAGAACACCACTTCTGCTACTGCAGAACTGAAGAACACGAAGAACAGACTCACGAAGACAGTCGTTTATCAACAGTGATAACGACACAAAGGCGGGGGTCGTAGAAGCTGAACAGCGACAGTTGGCTTTTATCGTTTTATGTAACAGTGTTTTGCAACAATTAAAAACGTTGCAAACACCCGATTTTTAATAGTTTTTCTCCAATTCATCATTTGTAAACACTTTGAGCAATGAAATCAACTTTTGAGCGCGTTTCCACAATGATGAGCTAAACCCAATCCTTGGGGCGACGGAGGA
>NW_020639926.1:615-1000 GCF_003573695.1 Papaver somniferum
ATGATGAGCTAAACCCAATCTTCCGGGGCGACGGAGGAAGCCATTCTTCCAAAAGTTATGTGGTAAAATTTATTTGAATTTATTTATGCAATTCTTTTATGATTATTTGCACCGAATGAAAATTGAGTAATGATTTTTATTAATTAGTTGTGTTTTCTCTTGATGAAGTATGCTTAGTTTAGGGCTTTTGATACTTCATTCTTGCGATTAACAATTGATGTTTTGAAAATCTAATTTAGGCAATGATTAGAATCACAATTTCTTTTGATTGGAGTTATATTGTCTAGAATTGCATGATAAAAATTAACATTAAATTACATGAATTTTGGTGAATGGTGAAATCCTGAACCCCGGTCTCTCTAATATAATCAGTTTTAATTTGCTT
>NW_020639927.1:0-1000 GCF_003573695.1 Papaver somniferum
TACATCCAACTGCTCAAGGTAGAGATCTTCAGAAGCCACTAGACCTAACACTACTCGAATAGTAGTCATCTTCACAACTGGAGAAAATATCCCGTCGTAATTAACACCAGGTTTTTGCTGGAAACCTTTCACAACCAACCTCGCTTTGTAGCGAATATCTCCATTTGCTTCAGACTTCATCCGATAAACCCACTTGTTATGCAACGCCTTCTTACCTCTTGGTAATTTTACTAACACCCAAGTGCCATTCTCCTCAATTGAATTCATATCATCTTCCGTAGCAAGTTGTCACTTGCCTGAATCATCAGCCGCTAGTGCTTCTTTAATATCTTCAGGTTCACCTCCATACGTAAGTAATAGATAATTCAGAGCATACCTTGGGTTCAGTTTCGGAGTTCTTGATGATCTTCGTACTTCTTGTAGAACTGTAGGAGTAACTTCCACTGCAGCAGAAGTCCCTTCTTGTACTTCTCCTCCGTCAGCAACATCGTGCTCTTCTTGTACAACACTTTTTCCAGAAACATCATCAATATCGATATACAACTCCTTATCGACGTTGCTTGANNNCTTCTTGTACCACACTTTTTCCAGAAACATCATCAATATCGATATACAACTCCTTATCGACGTTGCTTGATCCGACATCTTCAACTTGTGTTTTATTCCTGTCCTTGTACAACTCATTCTCATTAAAAGTGACGTCTCTATTTCTAATAACTTTGTGACCCTCGTAGTCCCAAAGTTTATACCCAAAAGCGTCATTTCTGTAACCAAGAAATATACACTTCTTTGCTTGAGCACCTATCTTAGACCTCTCACCGGGACTAAGATGAACATAACCAACACAACCAAAAACTTTCAAATATGAAAGATTTACCTTTTTTCCGGTCCAAACCTCCTCTGGTATCTTCATATCTAATGGACTACTAGGTGTCCTATTGATTAGATAAGCAGCCGTCTCTATTGCATGTTCCCAGGCAAACCAGACTGCAACCTCATG
>NW_020639928.1:0-619 GCF_003573695.1 Papaver somniferum
CCGTGCACTTGCGGTATTACTGTAGGCCCGCGTTTTCATTGCGCTTAATTTTTATACACGTTCCCGGGCCCACCAAGTTTTTGGCCGGGGATAATTTTTAGGACCTTTTCAAAGCCTACCACAATTGTGTATAACAAGCTAAGTTTTCGATCTAACGGTTGAGAAATATTAACTTGAATCTAAATCAGGTTTTCATCTAACGGTGGATATTGATTGCTTTGTTACCAAGGTAACTTAAATGCAAACCCTGATTTGAAAGACTATATAAGGGGAACTCTAATATCTGTGCAAAACTAATCCCCACACCTCACGTGTGATACTAGTTTGCATACTAGAGTCGGTTCTCCTTTAACCTTTCGTTTTGTTCTTCTAAACCAGGTTAACGACTTAAAGACTTCAGTGGATTGTGAAGCTAGACCGATACTACTTTTATCGTAGTTGTGTGATCTAATCTTGCATCTTCTATCGTACGAGTACAATCAGATTGATTGGCTTGAGGTTGATATCTCTGATCGGCAAGATATAAAAAGTAATCATAAACATCTTCGTCTCATTGTTTGTGATTCCGCAACATCTTTTTTCGTTACCATACGATTAAGATTGTTGTGAGATGATTGAT
>NW_020639928.1:630-1000 GCF_003573695.1 Papaver somniferum
TTGTTTGTGATTCCGCAACATCTTTTTTCGTTACCATACGATTAAGATTGTTGTGAGATGATTGATAACTCTAGGATGTTCTTCGGGAATATAAGACCGGATTATCAATTAGTTCCTGTTCACCTTGATTATTATCAAAAGACGGAACAAAACCTTTTAGGGTTTATCTGTGGGAGACATATTGATCCTTTGATAGACTTGTCTGTGTGAAACAGATTTGTTTATTGCTAAGTCTTCAACTTTGGGTCGTAGCAACACTTAGTCATGGGTAAGATCAGCTAAGGGAATCAAGTGCGCAGTACCCTGCTGGGATCAGAGGCGTAGGGAGTACAAATGTACCTTGGATCAGTAGGAGACTTATTTGGGTTCA
>NW_020639929.1:0-175718 GCF_003573695.1 Papaver somniferum
GCTTCAATTAACTTCTAGTGTTTGTGTTGATTCTGTTAATTATTTGGTTGATTAAAGCCTGTTATGGAGAACTTGGCTTGAGTAAGATCTGATGAACTAGAGTCCAAGATTGATTTCTTTCGAGCCATACATGTTAATGCTTAGCTTATGTTTTCAGTTTGTTTTTGTAGAAAAGGTTTGTTTAGATAATTTGTAGCAGGGGTTCAATTTTTTGTTACTAGCTAGTATTTATTTTAGATTTACTTCGATGTATAAATGTTCATAGAAATGCTTGTGAATAATAACCTGTTGCAGATTACATTTTTTATTTTGTAAATTTTCTGTTATATTAATTACACACACCTGAAATGAAATTTTACTGATTTTCTTCTTGTTGTTGAGTTTGTAGGCATTCCTATTTCCCTGGCAATGTACAGATCTTAGTATTGACCAAGAAAACGTTTTCAATGATTTGTCCTCCGATTGTGTGAAAGTCCGTTAGTGATGTCTTCATAAAACTAAAAACGGGTCGAGTTATCATCCCTAAAATTTCTGAGACCAAAGTACCAAAATTTAGACCGATCAAACTCAATCGCCAAGTGGATCAGTAACTCAAAATGTGAGAAGCATTACACATATGTCTATCAATATTCGCCATATCACAAAGACATGGACCATACTTTTTTGGCAAAATTAGTAGCTTTGGCATGTAGCAACTTATTGGCCCAGAGAAGATTGACTAGTTGGCTCATGCACTTCATTCAACAAACAAATAGCGAGGATGAGTAGAGAAAAGTTTTCAAGCAATGCCACGACACTTCCTATGCTGTTACAAGTGATTCCATACCAATTGCATAGATTCATTGTGCTCGTTGTAGAATTTCTCGTCCAAGAAGGGAGAAGAGAATAATTTTTCTTAATAAGGGTTTAATTTTCCACTTCTTCTTTAACTACTATTTGGAACTGTTTTTTAGGAATAAGAAGAACTTGAAGCAAAGACAACAAGGAATATAGGGTGGGAGTTTCTCATATCGCTCACTCTGTAGAATAAGCGAAATGAGAAGAGGAAAAATGTAGGAGTGAAATATCGCACATGTTTGTAAGCATGCAAAGTGAAGACTATATAACTTAAACGAGGGAGATCGCACACAGCAAGGTTGAGATGACGCACCGGTTGATATCAGCAAAGTCACGAGTAAAGTGTGAAGATCTGTGCGAAGTATAGTCTGTGTGAGAACGAGTGATTGTACATGAGCGAGTGTATCGCATAAAGATTCTGAAAATAAAGGATCTCTTAGCTGTCATCCACTATGTAAGATCTTATATAAAGAGGAGAGGTTATTACTTGTAGGAGGGATCTTTTAGTGAGTGTTAGACAAGAAATCAGGAGAGAGAAAGTAAATCTGGGAGCAAGTAAGATTGTTGTAATACTTGCATCCATCTTGTAAACCGACTTTAGTCTTGATAATTAATAAAGAGTTTAATGATGAGTACCTAATATTGATTATAGTTATAGTGGAATGTGGTTGTGAGGAAACTTGCAACTACATTGTTGATAGAACCTCTGATGATAATCTATACTTGTCAGCCTACAACCGGGTGTTTATTATAGATCTGTAATAAAAAATAAATTGGTCTTTATATTTGTAATCATGTTTACTTTAGATGTCTGTATAAAAATTATTTACTGTTAATTTGTTTGTAATCTATAAGCAGTGATGATCTGCAGTCCTTGATCTTTAGCTGGAGAAATAGCAGTGATGATCACAGATCTATTACTCAAACAAAATAGGGATCAAAGAGAAGAGAGACACAGAGTTTTGAAATTGTCATAATCACTTCTCCTCTCATTTTGTCATAAGGTGAAATAAGGAGACTCCATCCATCTCAGTGTTCATACAAGACACCACAATAAAAAGTTAAACGGTCCCTGCGTTCCAATTGCGTGCAGATTAGCTTCCAATTCATCATCGCTGATACAGACAGTAATTTGTAATCTGATACTTTGTCTTGTTCTAAATCTTTCACACATGGACATGGATGGAAAATCTATTTGGGAATCCTACCACTGAAATGTCGATCTGCTGAAAATTTTAAAATCTTATTTTGGTAATCAGTGAATTAAAAATATATTAAGTTTTTCAACGTATCCAATTTGTTTTAGTAGGAAATATTTGTGTGTATTCACATCTTCACAGAAAGATCAGTTTGGAGCTTAATTGCGATTTTTTTGAATGTAGTGCTGTTGGTTATCTTATCTTAATGTATGAAATACTGAGATTTTCTATGAGACAAACCGAATTCTTAGTATTATGCATTTGATTTCTTGTTCTTAATATTTCAGTCTTAATTATAAGATGTTTAGTATACAAAAATATATGAATCATGATTGAAACTATGTAGCTTCAATTGATTATTGCAGTAGTCTATATCCATCATCCTCAACACTAAGCTATAGCCTTTAACCGGGCCTCCACTGGGCTGCAATCAAAATATCCGTTGGAGACAGTTCAAGGGTATTCCAGTAAATCGATACCTTAAAACTCAGCTGATGCAAGTTTTTCCTTTTCAAAATCAGATGTGTCGGAGCTTGTCTTTACAGATACCTTGGAGGAGATCAAGAGGGAAGACACAGAGATCTTTGGAATTGTCATAATGACTTATCCTCTCAAAACCCAGTTGTGACATTAGAGTTTCCAATGGTGATAGGTTTTGAAATTTCTGATAGTGTTGTTGACAATTCCTCTATTTTAGACTTGTCCATGGTCAATAGAGATGAACTGGAGAATGTTTTAATGAGACTATTACTGCCAAAATTATTAGGTATTTTTGGATCCGGTATTTCAGTTGTTAGAGAAAGTTTATTTTGGGCTATTTGTGTGTAAATGTTGTTAGTGCTTGATAGCTATGTTGTATTAGGCGGCGATCACTATTAACATTGGGGCAACTTTTCAGAAGCCGCTTTGGGGCACCAAAATCAGGGCCGGCCCTGCAAAGGATGGTCCTGTTGATAAGAAGTCGGTGCGGCTTAGTAGTGATTTTGCATTTATTGAACATGTCCTAGTCACTGAAGATTTTGTTTTCTCTAAAAAGATTGTTAACAGAGAACCAAGATTGAAGTACCCGCAAATTGAAGACCTTAGTTTTCTAGAGTCTTTCTTTGATGAAGCTTCTTCTGATGATTCGAATGATAGTAATGATGATGAGTGGATCCCAAATAATTCTTCTCAGGAGCAGATGTCGGTTACAAGTTCTTGTACTAACTTTGGTTCGTATTTAACCCCAATTCATGTTTCTTATGGTGATGATGATGAAGAATCGGTTATGAACATTCCGCAAAATTTCCAAGAAGGTTTAGAAGAAGTAGATGATATTCCACCGGGTTTGAACCATCTAGCACAGCAACCTGTCATTCCAAAAAAGCTTCTCAGGGAATGTTACAAATCCATCTCCTAGGTCTACTAGAGGTAAGGGTACAACATCTTCTCAATGAATATTAAAGTTTTATACTGGAATGTAAGAGGTCTTCGTTCTGAGTATCGTAGATTTATCGTTAAAAATCTTATTAAAACATCCAAAGCATCATTAGTTTTTCTACAAGACACAATGCTAGAAAATTGCACTAAAAGAGATATTTTGCAAATATGTGGTTCTAGTAATTGCACCAAAAGAGATATTTTCCAAATATGGGGTTCTAGTAATTTTGGTTGGGTTGCTCAAAATTCTGGTAGGTCCGGTGGCATGCTTATCCTATGGGATTTAGATGTCTTTGAAGTTCTGTCTGCGTTTGAAGGTGTTTACTCATTAACCATTGAAGGGTTTTTCAAGAATGATGGACTTCCTTGCTGTCTTACAAATGTTTATGGCCCAATCATTATTCTCTAAAGGATGACTTATGGGAGGAATTATCGGCAGTTAGAGGAATGTGGCCTGTCTTACCCTGGGCACTAGGTGGTTACTTTAATGTTCTTAGAAGGTGTGAAGAAAAGAAAAATTGCAAAAGAACATCTCAAAGTATGCTTGATTTTAATGATTTCATAACTTTTCATGAGTTGGATGATCTTCCACTAAAAGGGGCTAGATTCACATGGACTAGCGGTGAACATAATCCGGTATTGTGTAGGCTGGATAGATTTTTATTCACATCAGACTTCGAGCAGAAGTTCCCTCTTTCTATTCAAACAACTATGTCAAGACCTATTTCAGATCATTTGCCTCTAATTCTTGATACAGCCGCTGCTTCATGCGGTACTCCTCCTTTTAGATTTGAAACTATGTGGTTTCTAGTTCCAGGCTTCATTGAAAAGGTTCAAGCATGGTGGAATTTTCTTACATTCTCTGGTTCTCCTAGTTCTACTCTGTGGTTCAAACTTGAAGCATTGAAAAAAAATCCTAAGTAAATTGTATAGAGAAGATTTAGGTAATCTTAACCTAAAGAAATAACAACTATTGCATGACATTGATGGGGTTGACAGATTAGAAGAAAGACAAAGAGCTAATGAGGATCAAAAGGCCCTTCGACTCAAATCAAAAAGGAAATATGAACAAGTCTCAATCATGTTGGAGAGATCCATTGGGAAAAACTCTCAAGTTCAATGGCTAAAGGAAGGAGATAAGAACACTTCATTTTATTCAAGGCATTGCCTCAAGCAGAAGAAGACAAAACAAAATTAAGCACTTATTTGTTGATGGGGTACTCTCTGATGATAGGAACAAAATTAAGACTAATATTATTAGTCACTTTCAAAATCTCTTTAAGGAATATTTCTTCAAAAGACCTACAGTAGATGATCCGGAATTTGAGCACCTTTCAGAAATTGAAGCGACATTCATTGAGAAAGACATTAGTAAAGAAGACGTCATTGATGCTATTAATGAGCTTGCCGCTGTAAAAGCCCCGGGTCCTCACTGCTATCCTATTATCTTCTTTAAGAAGTACTGGTCTTTCTTTAAAGTAAATGGCATGAAAACCATTGAAGAATTCAACTCCCAAGGTAAGATAAATTATGTGCATAATGCTACTTTCATCTCTTTGGTACTTAAGAAGAATCATGTGGAAACTGTTTTGGATCTTAGACCCATTAGTCTGCTCACTAGTATGTATAAGATCATTTCTAAAGTTCTTGTCAGTCGATTACAACTCTTAATACCTAAGATCATTTCTGAAACACAATTTGCTTATGTTGATGGGAGGAAAATACATGATAGCATACTGATTTGTTGAGATTATTAGTCCCACATTGTCTGGATTTCTAAGATCCTGCGATTTATAATTCTTTGGGCCTCTCCACTCATTGCCAATTGGTTTTGAGTTGGATGCCCGTATTCTAACATGGTATCAGAGCAGGCTATTTGTGTCGAGTCAAATGACCGCACCTTTACTCCGCGTTACCCGATTTATTGTTCCACGTGTTAGACCCAACGAGGCTACACGTGAGGGGGCGTGTTGAGATTATTAGTCCCACATTGTCTGGATTTCTAAGATCCTGCGATTTATAATTCTTTGGGCCTCTCCACTCATTGCCAATTGGTTTTGAGTTGGATGTCCGTATTCTAACATGATTGCTAATGAACTTGTAGATTCCAAGACCAAAGACAAGACACCTGGCATCATTTGCAAAATAGATCTTGAGAAGGAGTTTGATAGGATTAAAGATTGGTGTCAAAGAAAAATGGTGCAACTGGGTTCATTTTTGTTACTCTACGGCCACATTTTCCATACTCATAAATGGCTCTCCATTTGATTCTTTTGGTTTCTCAAGAGGTGTGCGGCAAGGAGACCCATTGTATCCTTTGCTCTTCAACATTGCAATGGATGGTTTCGCAATGTTTTTGGATAAACTTAATCGTAATGGTCTTCTTACTGGTTTTTCTATAAAGCACGATGGACCGTCATTATGCTGATGACACTATACTTTTTCTAAAGTATGACTGGGAAGAAATTCATTTCTCATTCAGTGTTTCGAAATTGTTTCGGGTCTTAGGGTTAATAACTCTAAAACTAGATTAATTGGACCGGGAGATACACCCTTACTTGCTTCTTGGGCCCCGAAGATAGGTTGTCTCACTGATAACCTTCCTTTTATGTATCTTGGACTACCGCTTGGCGCCAAATCCAATTCGACAGCTATTTGGAATCCAGTTGTAGAAAAGTTCGATAGCAAGCTTGCAACATGGCAGAAAATTCATCTTTCTAAGGGTGGTAAGATTACACTCATTAAGCACGTTCTTTCCAGTCTTCTGGAATACCTCTTTAGCATTTTCAAGGCTCCAGTTTCCATTACTAATTTGTTGGAGAAAAAGATTAGAGACTTCTTATGGAGCAACGGTGAGGAATCAAAGAAGAAACATTCTGCTAACTGGTGCTTGGTTTGTACTCCTATTGACATAGGTGGGATGGGTTTTAGAGATTTACAACAGTTCAACATTTCTTTGATAGCTAAATGGGTTTGGAGATTTGGTTTGGAAAAAAAACTCACTTTGGTACTCTACTCTACTTATTTTTGGATCCCCGACAAAGTTAAAGGTTCTTACGGTTCTGCATGTTGGAAAGCAATTGCCATAAAAGTTACAAAAATCTCCGAGTTCTCATCATTGATAATCCAAAATGGTGCAAGCATATCTTTTTGGTCTGACATTTGGGTGGGTACCCATCCCCTTCAAAGCTCCTTCCCTGAGTTATTTAAGGTCAGTGGTAGCAAGAAAGGTTCTCTCTCCTCTCATATCTCTGCAAATGGAAATCCTGCCAGTTGGAATTTTCACTTTAAAAGAGCTCTAAGTGACTTGGAAGCAGAACAACTCATTGCTATGTTGGAATTGATTGAATCTGATCCTCCGCGGCTCAACAATTTAGAAGATAGGAGAAGATGGACCCTGACTACTACAGGTAAAGTACCTACCAAAATATGCTTGGAATTGATGAACCGATCCTTCACCATGATGATGAACATCCAAATTTCCCACACAAAACAGTATGGAACAATAAAGTACCTACCAAAATATGCTTCTTTTTATGGCTTGCTGCAAATGACAGAATCATTACAATTGATAAGTTGGTAGAATGGGGTTATCACCATGTTAACAAGTGTGTCTGTAATAATAATGCTGAAGAATGTGGTACGCATCTGTTTTTTGAATGTCCCGTCTCCAAAAGAATATGGAACTGCCTGATCCCATCATCTGGTATAAATGGTATTTGGCCATCTTCCATCTTGGTTCTGCTACAATTGTGGGAAACTTTTAGATTCCAAGATTTAGACAAGAAAATATGGTTTCTAATTCCTGTAGCTGCTCTCTGGATAATCCGGACCGAAAGGAATTCGAGAACATTTGAAGAAGAATACAAGATTTACAAATGTTTTATTCAGTTTGAACTACAGAAGGATCCCCACAGATCAGCTAGGTTTAATATCAACAATTATAAAGTCGTCCAAACTTTTTTATGGCGTCACATAATGAAAGTCAGCCGGCATATGGTTAGAGCTGGGTTTAAACAAGAGAGAAATAATCCGGTTGGTAGTGATGACAGGCAACCACCTCTTTAAGTTCGTTATGGATGCATTTTGCATGATTATTTGGTAACAGTTTGTATTTCTTTTCCTCAAATTGAAACGAAATAAAATTATTTCTGCATTCTATTTGCACTAGTTCTTTAAATTATGTTGCAATTTCATAAACTCAAATTCTAGAGATGCAATGTAGCTAGTTGAACATGTACTTCAATTTTCACATCTCCAACCGGATTTCGGATAAATATAAAGTAAACTTATCAAAACACAACCATGTGGAAGGTCTTTACAGCCGGAATGCATATTTCTCGCATCGTTCCAGATTTTCCAACGATGAAAACAACATGCAGTATGATTCTCCAGAAAGTAAACAGATCAAAAAGGAAACATAAGAAATGAAGATAATAAAAACACATTACACAAACCAACTGGGATTAGCCCAGTTTAGCCCACTTTACGTATTGAAATTCAATGTTTTGTGTTCTTCTAATCAGGGATGGTCACAGATCTTCCTGAAGATGGTCCTAGTCCGTGTGTTGTTCGTTCTACTTCTTCGTTCTCAGGAGAAACACAATAGATAAGATCTGTTCGTTAATGGGGTTGTACTGACCTTACATCAAGAATGCCCACTGGAAGTTTTTGCCATTTACATTTGCAACTACCGTTGAAATGTATATCTGAAAAATAAATAAGTTAAAGATGATATGTTGGTAATATTTTAAATTAGAGATGTTTTTCTTAGTTTCTCAAAGTACGCATGCAATTGGTTTTGTAATTCAAACTCTCTGTTTATATTTACTTCATCTACAGTCTAACCTTGATAAATGAGTGCCACTCAAGATCAAAAAAAAATATTCGTTTAGCGGGGTTATTTATTTAGACAATATTTTCTTAATTAAGAAGTTCCATTGTATAAGAAAAGATGTACAAATATACTTAGAGGGTAGAAGGCCTGAAAAATGTAGAATTATTTTTCAACCCACTTAACACAACATCTAAAATTCAACCATGTGATGCCGAGATTATTCGAGCATTCAAAGTTCATTATTGGCATCGTTTTTATTATAGCATCTTGGAAAGTCTTGAAGTTGATCCGGTAAATCCTGAAAAGATCAACATTTTGGATGCTATTAATTTTGCTACTATCGCTTGGAGATTTGATGTGACGGCAAAAACAATTGCAAATTGTTTCCGTCATTATAAGATTCGGCCTGAAGATATTGATGTTCCCAAACCAGAAAATGGTCAATTAGAAGAATATATCGAGGGATTAACTTGTGTCATTTCTAATTTACGTTATAAAAATGTGATGGGCGTCGAATATCTTTTAAACTATCTTAACGAGAATGATCCAATTATGGATTCTCCAAGTTCCAACAGACGAAGCAATTAATGATTCAATAATGAATGGTGAGAATGATCCTGAACCAGATGATAGTAGCGGCGTATCACATTTCCCATCTAAAGATGTCTTTCAAGCGATGGTCACTTAAAAAAATTATTTGCTACAACACAAGAAAAATATTCCAAAAATTGTACAAGAATTACATAATATTAAAGATGCGATACATTTTGGTTTGGGTGGAAGAAAAAGACAATCAACTGTAGATGAATTTTTTTGAGTTTATTTCTACATATATTTTTATGTAAAATTTATTGTTTAGTATTCATTTATCGGCACGGTATTCATGATGAATACAATGCCGGTATTAATTGAAACTGAAAATTTACAGTTACAAGTTTTGATTCTTAACATAAACGAATTCTTTAAAAAAAATTGATGATTAGGTTTCTTTCAAGGAGGTATATGATGTAGTTTTGAAAGTGGTAGTAAAGTTCGTTCAACTCGGACTTGTGTAGACTCGATTTTAGACTCAAAAATAGAAAACACTAAAAATAAAGAAAATATATTCACAAAAGTTTATCACAGTATCGAGAGGTACTGAGACTCAGGATTCCACCAAATTCCATTCATGCGACTCAAATAATAATTCCAATCAATTATAGTTCAAATAATAAAAATATGGACTGAATGACTGTAAATCAAAAGCATGATGTATCAAAAATACATAGACCAAGCATACACCATCAAACGAAATCACACCCATTCAATAAAAATCATAAATCAATTAAATATCAATGCAAATAGTCATAAAAGAATTATTAGAATTACCACATGCGTGAAATAAGGCTTCCTCCATCATCCCAGTATTGGGATTAGCTTCTCATATCAAAAACAGGCTCAAAAGAATAAATCATGGCTCAAAAGTTGTTTTTATTGAAGACATGATATGATTCAGTGAATATGCAACGGTGTAGTGGCGTTACAGAGTTCACTGTTACAGGAGGTGTGGCTAACTGAAGATAAATGTGGCTGTTCAGCTGTTACAGAGAGAATACTGTAGCACTGTTGCGAATATGAGACAGGCTTCCTGTAATCTCCGATTCTCTCCTCCTGAGCTCTCCTTTCGACCCCAAACTCTCGAAAGACTTCGATTATGATTTATGGGACTCGACCCATCCTTTTATATCACGCAGAAACCTCTCTAATTGAATTAAATTCCTTTTTTTGTTTCTTGCCAGTCACGGCAATAATCTCTTCTAAAAATTGTTTCACGCGTTTCTGGGATTCCAAAATTATCTCAAACACTTCCTTAGATAGATACCAATCTTTGGGAAGTTTTGTAGCACTTTAATCTCCCTAGAAGTCCAAAAATAGCTCCAAACAGGGACCCGTGTGTAACTTAACCTTGATTTCCTTTTTCCGGCTATTCTAGCCAAATTCAGCCTATGAAATCATCCATATTAGCATTGTATATCCATATCACGTACATCCCATGAAAATAGGCCATTGAATCTCATTAAAACACGTCCAATAATCCAACCCTAAATCTGCCAGAACTGTTGCAACTTTTCCCGCCGTTTTTTTGCATTTGAATTTTGAAGAAGATGACCTCCCCTTATCCAGTTCTGGTGTCCCTTTAGCACATGCCCGAAATGGGTTACCCCTTATCCAAAGTGAGAGTCCGTATAGTAATTTTCTCCCACGAGCACAAAAACCGGTTTTTTAGCCAATTTCGCCGCAAAAATGTGCCTATCAAATACCCCCAAACTTATTATTTGCTAGTCCTCGAGCAAATTAAATAGAAAAAAAAATTCTAACTCACTGTCGGAGGCATCGTCGATTGCATTTAGCGTATGCAATAAGCCTTTAAACCCCTCGGTGTCCCTAGTGGCCGAGTTATAGTCTCGGGAGGGCTTACTAGAGATATACCCACAAAACCTTTACTCCAGACCTTAGCTATCTACGCAGAACCTTGGAAGGAACTAAAGAATCTCCTTGGTTGGCATACTTATTGACTACAGGAAGAAGTACCCTGATGCGAAATTCCAATTGTTGTACACGAGTAATTTGCACTCAAGCATACTAAAATTCATATAAAGTGACAGAGCTCTACTCAGATAGTCGCACTATGGACATCAATATCCGGAGTCAAAACTAATCACATGGATAGATCAAGAAGATGGATATAGAAAAACATAGATGGTTTTGATGTTTACAAAGTGAACGGCGTTTCCCATATCTGTCTGAAGGCCTCCGCCAAAATGAACCTATCCTAATGGATTGAGATACTAGTCTGACTAATATCAACACACTGGCATATACAAGGGAACCAGTGGTCGATAACCTAACTCTAGGTCAACACAACTGGTATATACAAGGGTACCAGTGGTCGACTTTATTGAATTTATTCCTTTTGGTCAAATGGTCTGGTCTCAATAATATTTTTTTTTTCAACTTTTTGGTAACTACCATTTTTTTTTCTCTTTTTGGTAACTACCATTTTTTTCATCTCTTTTTTTTCTCTTTTTCTTTTTCAACCTTTTTTTTTTTCAATCACTCTAATTCACCCTAGCATTGGTAACAACTTGAATCGTGAGCCCCACCTAACCACTTAGAGAAACATAGTTTAAAAACAAAATAAAATAAAAATAAAAGTGAAAAGGACTCAACGAGATATGGTGAAACTATCATGTTATTTCTAACACCTGAGCTCTGTGCTTTTATGAATAGACTCTTTAGATGTTTCCATCTAATCAGATTGGTTCCTCAACTCCTACAACCAAAATGCTTCCATCCACTTAGATTAGTTAGTGCAATCCTCAATAGGCATAAATTTCTAGGTCCTGGAGTTTATTTATTCATACTGCAACTGAAAAGTTTCTCCCATACTGATAGACGCATTTGTGTGTCTAATTTGTCCCAATTGTATATATTGTTAGTGGCCATTGTTGTACTTATTTTGATTTTTAATCTCTTTGTAGGTATTTTTGGAGAAATAAGCTTTTGCGGCGAAATGGCTCAAAATGTGGCATTTTAACCTCCGTAGATGACGTACCGGAGACACCCCAGAAATACCCCGGAGGAACCCGAAAAAGTCATCCCAGAAGAATTGCTAAAGGCATCCTTAAGTTGGATAAGGGGCACCCACTTGATAAGGGGTGACTACTTGCTGTTCGCACCCCATTTATGGCACGTACTAAAGGGACACCGGAACTGGATAGGGGGAGGTCATTTTTAAAGTTTCAAAACTGGATTTTGGCGGAAAAAAAGGCAGCAGCGACAACAGTTTTTGAGCAGAGATTTGAGGGACTTAGGAGGAGATTCAATGAACATATTTGGTACCTACGGACTCTAGAAGACACAACAGGCCTAATGCAATCATCTTGACCCATCCAATTGGGCTGGGTAAGTCGGAAAATCCACACAAAGTCAAGACGTCAACACGGTCCATGTTTAGGGTTTGAGATTAGTTTGAGAGATTTAAGGGATTTTCTTGCGTGGGATATACTTCAAATAAGTTGAGCCCAAGTTCTAGAAGATATTTGAGACGAGAGAATAGCTAAAAACAGGGTGAACGCAACAAGAAGATTATTCTTCAAACTGCCCGAGAAGAATAATGAGATTATTCTCGGATTTGATCGAGTTTCTAGGGAGTTGGATAGCTATAAATAGCTGTGTTTTCATCATAGAAGGGTTAGAAACCATTAGGAGGGAGTTTAGAGGTCTGCAGAGAAGGGAGAATCGAGTTACAGAGAGTTAAGTGATGTTGATGCTGCTGCTCGAGGAGGAAGAAGAAGACGAAGAACAGACTAGCTAAGACAGTCGTTCTTCAACAGTCTTAAAAGTGGAACCCAGTGTCGTTGTTTTACAGCACTTGAGTTGTATCGTTGATTTTCATCCCTTTCCCCTTTGTAACAGTGGCGTTGTAACACCATTACATCGTTGCAAATTCCTGTTTCATCTTATATTCATCAATAAAAACACCTATTTTAGCCATGAATTTATCTTGTGAGTGTGTTTTTGGGATGAGGAGCTAAACCCATTAGCCGAGACGACGGAGGAAGCCATTGGTACAAAATTTATTGGTATAATTCTAATTTTTCTATTTATTTGCAATATTATTATTTAATTATTTGCATGAATTGAATTTGAATTATTAGTTTTTATTGAATAATTGTGAATTAACTTAATGAAGCATGCTGGGTTTTAATAACTTTTGATGTTTTATACTTTTTTATTACAATTATTACTTCAAAAACATATTTGAGGAAATATTAGAATTGATTTTAAAGATAGAATTGCATAAAAACTATTTAGAGTTTACTATTTATTTGGTCAATGGTGGAATCCTAGTCTTGGTAATTTTCTCTAAACTTGAATTATTTTATTTATTTTCCTTTTTAAATTAAATCTAAAAAAAAAATTGTTTTCTTCACAAGTCTGAAAAGACCCTTTTTACCACTACTACAATCACTTTTGAAATACCATCAAATTTTTGGCGTCGCCGACGCGGATTTGTGTTTAGGTAGCATTTTATTTAGGTTTATTTTTTATTTTTATTTTTGTTTGTTTATTTTTATTTGTTCCTTTTTACGTTTCTTTTTGTCTTTGATTTACAGGTTTGAAGTGAACACTAAGGACTTCGAAAAAAAAAGGCTTAAAGCGTAAAGAGAAGACAAAAAGAAGAATTTTTTTTTTTAGGATTTAGTTTTATTATTATTATTTTTTAGAATTGTATTAGGAAATATTTTGTAATTTACTTTTTGTTTTTGCACTTTATTTTTGTGGATTGTGGACTTTAAACTTTGGACATTTTTATTTTTATTTTTATACCCTACGGAAGGGTAGTTTAAATACAAACTGTTTGCAGGAAAGGAAGACGATTACGATATCGTCTCGGCTCCTCGGGTTTGCACACTGACAACGGAGTCAGTGTCCCGAGTCGACTACAGCGGTTCATCGCCCGTCTGGTACGGGAGGTAAGTCCACTCGAAACACTCGCGAATCTCCTGCAAGCGGGTTACGGTATTCCTTAAGGTGATAATTGTTTGAGGACGAACCGAACTGTTTTTATATTCCTAATTTAGGGCAAGGCCTGGCCTAAACAAGATAAGGGTTCGGATTTCATCACCGCTCCCTTCTTGCCCGCCTTAGGAAAACAAAACCTAACGCGAACCCAAGCTTTAAAATCTGATTAGAAAGAGACCTATAGGGTATCGAGCTTAACATGACAATCATTCGAAAAATATTGGTTACTCTTTTAAGCACACCTCAAAGTTCTTGACGGTTTCTGCGAGTTGAATGCGTGACTGCGCAGCATTGGATCGGTGAGGTTTTGGGTATCAAAGCTCCACTGAGCTTCCCTCGCCTCTATTCAACTTACTTTAACTTGGATTGATTCCAAAGGGGTTTGCTTAAATTTTAACGAATTCCCTTTCGAAGGATTAGAAGCTGGTCTAAAAACAATCTAAGTGGAGCCATCATGCTTGTTGTTTGCTAGAAATCTTTAGGTTTGCTGTGGTAAAGTCGAGTCAGCCTGCTGTGTGATTGTTAGAACCTTCCTGTTAGGATTTTTATTTCTTTTTGAATTCTTTTTAGTGTATGCCCTATTTTGTTAATAGGGCTTGGAAAAGAGATACTCTAGGTCGATTGATTAGTGAAAAACATAGTAGTTCTTCTGATTTAAGCAGGGAGCTCGAAGACTCTTCTTTGGAGAGTCTTGTTTTTGGAAACTTCAGTTTTGAGAATTTGTCTCTTCGTGAGGAAAGTACCCCTAGTACTCCAGTTGTGCCAACGATGGAAATTTTGAAAGATTACATGTTCCCAACTAGGACCAACCGAGCTTCGTGCATTAAATTGCCAGCCACTACGGCTAATTTCGAGATAAAACCTAGTATTCTTCAGATGATACCTATATTCTTAGGAAAAGATGATGAGAACCCTTATTTCCATATTAGGGACTTTGAGGAAATATGTGGGACAATTAGGATAAAGGACCTTACTGATGAAGTCTTGAAACTTAAGATGTTACCCTTTTCCTTGAGAGATAAAGCCAAGACCTGGCTGAACAACCTACCATCTGAATCCATTAAAACATGGTAGGAACTTATTGCTGCTTTCTATATGAAATTCTACCCTAAGCATAAAATTTCGGCTGTTAGGCAGAAAATTAGTTCTAGTGTGCAACAAGAGGGAGAGTCTCTTTATAGGTTTTTAGAGCGATTCAATGATCTCCTATCTCAGTTTCCTCACCATGGATTTGATAATATGAAACTCGTACATATTATTTATGATGGTTTAGACTATTCGACCAAAGCCATGGTTAAGTCTATGTGCGTTGGTGAGTTCACTAGTAAAAATGTTGATGATGTTTTTACCTTCTTAGGAGATATCGCTGAAAAATCCCAACAGTGGGAATCTTGTGTTGAACCCCTTAAAAGACTCTTGTTCAATAGAAGTAGCACCAGTATGGTAGATACGAGTTTTGCGTCAGATGCTAAGTTTGCTGCTTTGTCCAGAAGGTTAGAAGCTTTGGAAATGGGTCAGTCTAAAAATAGGTCCCTTGTTGAACCTAATAGAGCCTCTCAAGTATCTAGTTGTGGAATAGAGCCCGATAATTCATCTTGGGAAGGTCAGGTTAGTGAAGAACAAGCCCATGTTGTCTATAACAACGCTAGGTTTGAGAACCGTCAGAAGTTTGACCCATACTCAGAAACCTACAACCCTGGTTGGAGAAACCATCCTAATTTCTCTTGGTCTAAGGTCCAGAGTCAAGGCCAGTCTAGCAATTCTCAACCTCCCCCAGGTTTTGCTTTTAAGAACTCATCAGGTCAAACCCAGTTTCAAAACACTTATGAGAAAAAGATCTCTACCTTAGAATAAACTCTCTCTATGTTAGCAAATAACCATGACATGCTATCAAAAAAACCACCTTAGCTTTCAACAAGAAACTAGGCAAGAGTTGAAGAATAATTCCCAGAGTCTTGCCAAATTAGAACTTCAAGTAGGACAAATAGCTAAGTTTATAAGTGAGATAAAAAAATGGAAGGTTCCCTAGTCTTACTGATCCCAACCCCAAAGGAGATAAATCGTACAGTCATGTTACTGTTACGACCCTTAGGAGTGGAAGGAAAGTTGATAATAAGGTTGCCACACCCGAAAGTGAACATGTTGTAGTTCACCCTTCTGAGCCAGAAAATGAGGAGACTGATAGAGTCTCCAAAGAGACCAATGTGGGTCCTGATGAGCCCGGATTTGTTCCCAGAGCCCCATTCCCCCAGCCTCTAGTTCCGACTAAGAGGGAGTCCAACTTTAATGATATATTGAAGGTTTTTAAGCAGGTAACTATCAACCTTCCACTACTATATGAAATTAGGCAGATTCCCTCTTATGCCAAGTTCCTTAAGAACTTGTGTGCGCGAAAGTGTAAGCTCAGTGTCCAGAAGAAATCCTTCATAGCTAGTCATGTGAGTTCTATTATTCAGAATACCACTACTCCTAAGTATAAAGACCCAGGGTCCCCTACAATTGCTTGTACAATAGGTAAATACCGTGTTGAGAAAGCGTTGCTTGACTTAGGAGCCAGTGTGAACTTACTTCCGTACCATGTGTACCTTAAGCTAGGACTTGGTGAGATGAAACCTACCCAGGTAACACTTCAGTTAGCTGATAGGTCCGTTAAAGTTCCTCTTGGTGTGATCGAGGATGTTCTCATAGAGGTTGACAAGTTTATTTATCCAGTGGATTTTATTATCCTAGATACCCAACCTGTCCCTGACCCAGAGAACCAAATACCAGTGATTTTAGGTCGCCCGTTTTTAGCCACGTCTAATGCGATCATAAACTGTCGAAATGGTATTATGAATCTATCTTTTGGTAATATGACTATTGAGTTGAATATTTTTAATGTCAATAAGCTACATTCTGAGCTAGATGACACGTGCATTGAAGAGGTCAACATGATAGGAACCTTAGTTCCGAAGTCTTTACCAAACACCAAATCGGAAGATCCATTAGAGAGTTGTATAGCCCATTTTAGCATGGATTTCGACGATGATAGCAACATTGAACAAGTAAATGCTCTGTTGGATTCTATTCCTATGTTAGATATTGATAGATGGAAATCTAGGTTTGAACCATTACTAGCTACCGAATATACCTTGAGCCCTTATTTCAAAGAGCCTAAAGATCCTCCTAAGTTGGACTCCAATTATGCATTTGTAGGCCCATCTGAGATTTTGCCTATAACTTCCGATTTGGATAGTGATCATGAGATTAGGCCAGTAACCGTGCTTCAACACAATAAGGAAACTCTAGGGATGACCATAGAGGATATGAAACATATAAGTCCTATAGCTAGTATACCTCAAAAGAATTTAGAGGATGAACCACCTGATTATAACTCAGAGAAATCAATTGACCTTTCTCAGGAACCGGATGGTCTAGAAATTAGGAATATTGTGACTAGTTTATCTAGAGACACCCAAAACTCTAAGTTTGGGGGTAGTGAACTAGAAGAAGCTCTAAAGTATTTTAAATACTCTCCGGATCCGGAAATTCAAGCCATAGTTAAAGGTCTTACGGAGAATAGTGATTACCCTAAATTTGGGGGTAGAGATTGTCAATTATCCCCAGTAGAAGTCCCTAACTTGGGACTCAAGCCTAGTGCATCTGAGGTATCGCTTGAGTCTATTCAGACTCCACAACCTGATCCGCCTGATACTGTTCAGGAGGAAATCCATATATTAGAAACCCGTTTTTCGGATGAATTTATTTTTCAAGACACTCTTATGAAGCCCAACTTGAGGCTATGGATAGATCCGGTTGTCTTGCAAGAAACCTTAGATGAGGATGTGCTCCTTCTGTTCATTTTTCTGAACCAGTGCAGTTGTCTCATATTGGTGTTAGCTCTATTTGGTATTATGGACCCACAACTTTTTCGGCTATTGGTATATGACTTTGGAAGGTGAAGATCCTTTTTGAGGTATTTGATGTCTGGCTGAAGACTTTAAACTTAGCACTTCTTGGGAGGTAACCCAACATTCATGCGACACGGTAATATCTTTCCTTATCTCTTTTGCTTCAAATGGTAACAGTTTCTCCTTGTTCATTCTTTTAATTTCATCTTTAGAACATTGAGGACAATGTTAGATTTAAGTTTGGGGGTATGGGAGAAACTTTTTAGTTGCAATAAATAAACTCCAGAGCCTAGAAATTTATGCTTATTAAGGATAGTACTAACTAATCTAAGTGGATGGAAGCATGTTGGTTGTAGGAGTTGAGGAACCAATCTGATTAGATGGAAACATCTAGAAGAGTATATTCATAAAAGCACAGAGCTCAGGTGTTAGAAATAACATGGTAGTTTCGCCATATCTCGTTGAGTCCTTTTCACTTCTGTTTTTATTTTTCTTTTTAAATATGTTTCTAAGTGATTTGGTGGGGCTCACGATTCAAGTTGTTACCAATGCTAGGGTGAATTAGAGTGATTGAGATACCAAAAAAAAAAAAAATAGTTCAAAAAAAAAAAAAAAAAAAATTGAGACCAGACCATTTGACCAAAAAGAATAAATTAAATAAAGTCGACCACTGGTACCCTTGTATATGCCAGTTGTGTTAACCTAGAGTTAGGTTATCGACCACTGGTACCCTTGTATATGCCAGTGTGTTGATATTAGTCAGACTAGTATCTCAATCCATTAGGATAGGTTCATTTTGGCGGAGGCCTTCAGACAGATATGGGAAACGCCGTTCACTTAGTAAACATCAAAACCATCTATTTTTATATCCATCTTCTTGATCTATCCATGTGATTAGTTTGACTCCGAATATGATGTCCATAGTGCAACTATCTGAGTAGAGCTCTGTCACTTTATATGAATTTTAGTATGCTTGAGTGCAAACTCGTGTACATCAATTGGAATTTCGCATCAGGGTACTTCCTCTTGTAGTCAATAAGTATGCCAACCAACGAGATTCTTTAGTTCCTTCCAAGGTTATGCGTATATAGCTAAGGTCTGGAGTAAAGGTTTTGTGGGTATATCTCTAGTAAGCCCTCCCGAGACTATAACTCGGCCACTAGGGACACCTAGGGGTTTAAAGGCTTATTGCATACGCTAAATTCAATCGACGATGCCTGCAACAGTGAGTTAGGATTTTATTTTCTATTTAATTTTCTCGAGGACTAGCAAATAATAAGTTTGGGGGTATTTGATAGGCACGTTTTTGTGTCTAATTTGTCCCAATTGTATATATTGTTAGTGGCCATTGTTGTACTTATTTTGGTTTTTAATATCTTTGTAGGTGTTTTTGGAGAAATAAGCTTTTGCGGCGAAATGGCTCAAAATGTTGCATTTTAACCTCCGTAGATGACGTACCGGAGACACCCCAGAAATACCCTGGAGGAACCCGAAAAAGTGCGGAAAACATCCCAAAAGAATTGCTAAAGGCATCCTTAAGTTGTATAAGCGGCACCCACTTGATAAGGGGTGACCACTTGCTGTTCGCACCCCATTTTAGGGCACGTACTAAAGGGACACCGGAACTGGATATGAGTCAACAAAAGAGCTAGAATTGCTAAAGGCATCTAAGTCTCAGTACCTCTCGATATTCGTGAAAACCTTGTGAATATATTTTTAGTATTTTTATTCTTAGTTCTTAAATCAAACCTTTACACAATCCGAGTTGAACGAACTTTACTACCACTTAAAAACTATATCAATTTTTGGCGTCGCCGACGCGGATTTGTATTAGGTTTTAGATTTATTTTATTTCTTTTATAATTTTTGTTCTCTTTTACGCCTTTGGTATTTTTCGATTCTTTTCAGATTGGAGCGAAGCTACAAGAAAAGAAAAAAGTACTATAAAAGGAAAGCATCGCCAAAGAAGGAAAGAAAAGATGAATCCGAAAGGAGTGAAGAAGAAGATTTTGTATATAGTTATTTTGTTTGATGACGCATCAAAAGTTCCTAAAACCCAGCATGCGACATCAAATAAAATCACAACTAATCAAGAAAAATCATAAATCGATTAGAAATCAATGCAAATAGTCATAAAAGAATTATTAGAATTACCACATGCGTGAAATAGGGTTTCCTCAGTCATCCCAGTGTTGGGGTTTAGCTCCTCATATTAATCACTTCCTCAAAATACATGTTTATATCCCAAAAGTTGATTAAAAGAGTGAAAAGAATAAAATCAGTGAATCTGCGACCCACAGAAGGCGTCCAGAAAAGAACGATAAAACTGAAGTGATGTTTCTGTTGTTTTAAGACTGTCAAGCGTCTGTCCTTGTCACTGTAGAAGAACGACTGTCTGTGGAAGTCTGTTCTTCGTGCTCTTCAATGGCGGCAGCAGCAGCAGAGACGGGCTTCCTGTAATCTCTGATTCTCGCCTCCTGAGCTCTCCTCTCGACCCCAAACTCTCGACTCACTTCGATTATGATTTATGGGACTCGACCCATCCTTTTATATCACTCAGAAACCTCCCTAATTGAATTAAATTCCTTTTTTTGTTTCTTGGCAGTCACGGCAATAATCTCTTCTAAAAATTGTTTCACGCGATTCTGGGATTCCAAACTTATCTCCAACTCTTACTTAGATAGATACCAATCTTTGGGAAGTTTTGTATCACTTTAATCTCCCTAGAATTCCAAAAATAGCTCCAAACAGGGACCCATGTGTAACTTAACCTTGATTTCCTTTTTCCGGCTATTCTAGCCAAATTCAGCCCATGAAATCACCCATATTAGCATTGTATATCCATATCACGTCCATCCCATGAAAATAGGCCATTGAATCTCATTAAAACACGTCCAATAATCCAACCCTAAATATGCCAGAACTGTTGCAACTTTTCCCGCCATTTTTTTGCATTTGAATTTTGAAGAAGATGACCTCCCCCTATCCAGTTCTGGTGTCCCTTTAGCACATGCTCGAAATGGGTTAACCCTTATCCAAAGTGAGAGTCCGTATAGCAATTTTCTCCCATGAGCATAAAAACCGCTTTTTTAGCCAATTTTGCTGCAAAAGCTTAATTCTCCAAAAATACCTACAAGGACATAAAAAGCCATAATAAATATAAAATAGAGCACTAATAATATATACAATTGAGATTATGTAAGACACAAAAATGTGCCTATCAAAAATTGTGGTTCAGGGTCAGGTTCTATAACTGGGTCCAAATAAAATATTTTCATGGGTTGGAATTCCTCAAAGCTAAGATCCGGTTCAGGTATTAGAGTCTGAAGAAACTCAAGTAAAAATTTAAAAGCACATAATAATAACCTGAATAATTGAGGATCCTTAAAGTCAACCAGTTTTGACTCACACAATCGACCACGATGAAACTGTTGGTCAATCTTAAGCAAATGTATCAACCCTAATCTCTTAAAGTAATTAGGTTTAGTCTCAAAACTAAATAATTGACACATGTGAAATTTATACGTTCCCACAATTGGTTGAAAAATAGTTAGTGGGAAAACAAAGTCGATCTTGTGTAGATTCGGTTTTAGACTCAAAAATAGAAAACACTAAAAATAAAGAAAATATATTCACAAAAGTTTATCACAGTATCCAGAGGTACTGAGACTCAGGATTCCACCAAATTCCATTCATGCGACTCAAATAATAATTTCAATCAATTATAGTTCAAATAATAAAAATATGGATTGTTGTTCTTTGCCAAAAATAGATTTTTGAAAAGCAATGACTGTAAATCAAAAGCATGATGTATCAAAAATACGTAGACCAAGCATAAACCATCAAACGAAATCACACCCATTCAATAAAAATCATAAATCAATTAAATATCAATGCAAATAGTCATAAAACAATTATTAGAATTACCACATGCGTGAAATAAGGCTTCCTCCATCATCCCAGTATTGGGGTTTAGCTTCTCATATCAAAAACAGGCTCAAAAGAATAAATCAAGGCTCAAAAGTTGTTTTTATTGAAGAGATGATATGATTCAGTGAATATGCAACGGTGTAGTGGCGTTACAGAGTTCACTATTACAGGAGGTGTGGCTAACTGAAGATAAATGTGGTTGTTCAACTGTTACAGAGAGAATACTGTAGCACTATTGCGAATTTGAGACACTGTTCTTCGTTGCAACGCTTGTTCTTTAGCAGCAGCAACAACAGAGACAGGCTTCCTGTAATCTCCGATGCTCTCCTCCTGAGATCTCCTTTCGACCCCAAACTCTCGATAGACTTCGATTATGATTTATGGGACTCGACCCATCCTTTTATATCACTCAGAAACCTCCCTAATTGAATTAAATTCCTTTTTTTATTTCTTGGCAGTCATGACAATAATCTCTTCTAAAAATTGTTTCACGCGTTTCTGGGATTCCAAACTTATCTCAAACTCTTCCTTATATAGATACCATTCTTTGGGAAGTTTTGTAGCACTTTAATCTCCCTAGAATTCCAAAAATAGCTCCAAACAGGGACCCGTGTGTAACTTAACCTTGATTTCCTTTTTCCGGCTATTCTAGCCAAATTCAGCCCATGAAATCACCCATATTAGCATTGTATATCCATATCACGTCCATCCCATAAAAATAGGCCATTGAATCTCATTAAAACACGTCCAATAATCCAACCCTAAATATGCCAGAACTGTTGCAACTTTTCCCGCCATTTTTTTGCATTTGAATTTTGAAGAAGATGACCTCCCCCTATCCAGTTCTGGTGTCCCTTTAGCACATGCTCGAAATGGGTTAACCCTTATCCAAAGTGAGAGTCTGTATAGCAATTTTCTCCCATGAGCACAAAAACCGTTTTTTTAGCAAATTTCGCCGCAAAAGCTTAATTCTCCAAAAATACCTACAAGGACATAAAAAGCCATAATAAATATAAAATCGAGCACTAATAGTATATACAATTGAGATTATATAAGACACAAAAATGTGCCTATCAGTATAATTATATAATAATCGCCAAAGAAATTTTTGATACAACGATGAAATTGTGCTGAAATCGATGATGGAGAAAGAAAAAATCAAAGAGAGGAGCCGACAAAGAAGGAGAAGAAAAGAGATGGAAAATAGAAAGAGAAAATAAGAAGAAAAGAAGTTAAAATACTAAAGGGTATTTTAGTATTTCAATATCCAAAAATCACCCCTTAACAGGAACTATTGGATGGGGATATTAACTCATATCTTCCAATTAGTTTGTATATCCCTAAATTGCGAGTTCTATAATAAGCATCATAGTATAGTGTTATCACATTGGTTATTAATTTGTATATTTGTTGGGCTCTATTGACAATTTAATTTCTTTTATTATCTTATGAATTTAACGAGGTTATTAATTTAGCACACTGACCAAAATTGAAACTGGTAAAAATATAACATCTTAACGAAGTTATTAATTTATGGGATATTTTGACTCTAGGTCCCAACTTTGTGATCAGTGTTGCATTTGGGTTCAAGAAAGTTGCAAATTAGAATTTGGGCTCTAGGACCGTCGTTAACCGTGTTGACAGTTACCAAAATAATTATAATCTTAAAAAAAAAAAAATTCTATTTGGTTAACGTCATCCATCCAGGTTAGCATGTAAATCACATGCACAACTTAAAAACACATCTAACGGGTGAGGCATTAAGAGCTTCTACAACGGTGAATGTGGATGTTTCATATGGGAATCACTTTTAAGGGTCCAGATTGTCTGTGCCACTGCTTGGGTGTGCCCTATGTGCCACACCAATAGAAACACGGTATTTTCTCTTGGATTTGTAATATCTTCTTTAACTAATTAATTATCTTTCCTAATCGATTAGTGTTGTATAAATAGAAAATCTATTTAGTTAGTCATGGTTAATGAGAGGAATGATGTGGCGTGTTTCTATTGGTATGGCACATAGGGCACACACAAGCAGTGGCACAGACGATCTCGACCCCACTTTTAAGACATCTTTTGAGTATAAAATCATAAATATTAGGAAAAATTAAATTTTATTTCCAACCCATAAAATTTTCTATTATTTTTTTACTTACTTGTAGACATACAATTGGTTAAAATCATTTTCATTTATTGCATTTATTGTCTGATTCACTATTAGACACTAAATTGAATTCAGAAATCAAATTAATATGCAGTATTTTCCATTGAGAAAGATTTAAGCAACACAATAATGAAATCAAAACTGTTAGTTAGTTCCAAACAAAAGATTTTTAAAAACTTAAAACTCTATTTTTACATTTTCAAAATTTCAAAATAAACCATTGTGTTAGCAATGTGCAAGTGTATTACTTATAAAAAAGACAAAGAATTATAAAGATGGGGTTCATTTTAGTAGAATCTGATTTTGGGTAGGAATAGTTGTAATAGTGATTTAGTAAAAAATGTGTTAGGGATGTATAACCAATGATCTCACACTATGAATAGTTATTTAGTTTTTATGAATTAATTTCAAATTATGATAACTATTTTTTAATTTGCTAACCCTTTATATGAGTTACTAGATTTATAATAATCATTTGAGTTACTATAAAAAATTTAGTTAGGAATCCTATTATTACTAACACCCAAATTTGGTGTAGTGAATATGAAAACCCTTTTTTCTTCTTCGAAACAATGAGATGTAAGAACCTTCTTTTCTTGGAAGCCATTGGAATTTTAGAAAGTGTATTTTCATTTCTAATAAACTAATTCTCAAAATCATTTATGCACCATTAATCCAAAGCATACTTCACAATCTCTGTCAGTGTATTATTTTTTTATCAACAGCAAATCTTCAAGCTATACAAAAAGTTCGACTGCATTAGAGAATAATCGTGGGGGAGAAAAGAGACAGTAATGGTGAAGACTGCAAAGAGGGAGGACCCACTACCTACTAAAAATTACAAGAGAGAGAAAGTGATGGAAAAAATCTCTAAATCTCCTAATCAATGGTAACAAACTAATGGTATAATGCCGGAAATATTGATAACAATCTAGTTGACCAGAAAACTTCAACTAAAAGCGGTATCAAATTGATTGACCGTATAAATGGTAATTATCTATTTCAGTTATAAACTCCTGCAAAAAGCACTCGTAACTAATTACCATTACCAACCAAATTTTATTAAAAATATTTTTATTAAAATTATTATATTATTGGATAACGATCATCACATGAAACTAACGACATACTACTATATTAATTGAAAAGGTTGTTATTCTAGCCTACCAGCGAGTCTCATGGGTAACCTATCCAAAGGAGCCGAAGCAGATGGGGGCTGAGATCGTGTCATAAGGGGGCAAACTAACTCTACCTTCCATGTTAATTTCTGCAATATTACGTTATTTGGGTCTCGAATCTGGGACCTCCTGGAACGCATGAAACTTTGGGGAACGAGAATGACCAGCTGAGCTAGGTACCCGTTTTCATTAATAATGTGTAACTAATTAAGGTTAAATTAGAACGTGCAATTGGGGATATCTAAACTAATTGAATTTCAGTTTCCGTTTTGAATTTTTTTTCTACGAGAAAATTGAATTTCAGTCTGTTTTGATTTTTTTTTCCTGGTATACAGTCCACTACCCGCACAGTCAGTTAATTCTCGAGCATGCCGGTACTGCTACCGGCATGGTATATTGTGTGAATTTCTTTGCCGGAACATAATGTAAAGAATCCAGAAACTTGAATTTTTTTCACTTGACTACCGACATTGATAAATTTCTATCGAGCATGCCGGCACTTAGTTACGGCATTGAATGTTAGTTACCAAGCATGCCAGCACCATGTTCTGGCATGTTCTTCATCAATTCCGGCATGGTCTTCATCCCTTCTAGCGATGTAAAAAAAAAATATTTCCGACATGGTCTTCATCACTACCAGCATGGTCTTCATCACTTCCGGCATGGTCTTCATCACTACCGGCATGGTCTTCATCTGTACCGTCATTTCCGGCGTGTCTTCATCACTTCCGGCATGGTCTTCATCACTTCCGACATGGTATTCATCACTTCCGGAATGGTCTTCATCTATATCGGTATGGTCTTCATCATTTCCGGCATGATCTTCATCACTTACGGCATGATCTTCATCACTTCCGACATGATATTCATCACTTCCGGCATGGTCTTCATTACTTCCGAATGTAAAAAAAAAAATCGATTTCAAAGTGAGGATCCGGCAGAGAATGAGAAGACAATTTGAAAGGGAGTGGGGAAAATTTAGAATTTGAAAGGATGTGAGGAATATTTAGGTTTCAAAGCCCTAACTCTAAAAGAGATTAATAAGAGGTGAAGATGGAAATGGGGGATATGATTTTTTTTTTTACTTTAAGTTTTTTGATTTTTATTTTGGGGAAGGGTATTTTAGTATTTTTGCCCCCAAAATACACCCCTCAGCAGACACTATTGGTTGGGGGAAATAATTCATATCCCCCAATTAGTTTTGTTATCCCCATTGTGCGTTCTTAAATTAGTCCATCAAAAAATGTGAAAATGTAAATATAATCTAGAACTAATAATTTTAATCGTAGATCTTACTTTTTGGACTACACGTATACACCATCTTATTGATGGGTTTATGGAAGAGATATGAACCAAATATGAATTCCTCTAAAATTTCCACGCTTAAAAAAGGGGGAGTATTTTTTTTGGTCCCTGTACTTTGCCCCTTTCACCTTCCTGGCGACCTGACTAACTAAGGAAGTTAATTAACAGATATTAAAGTCAGAAAGTTAAGAGATATTGCCATAAATCTATATTTGTCCCCTTCACCTTTTTAGATTTTTCTTGATATTGCCATAAATCTCTTTATTCAATTTTTTTTATTTGACTTTAATATCTCAGAAAGTTAAGAGATATTAAAGTCAAATTAAAGAAATGGAACAAGGAGATTTATGATAATATCAAGACAAATCTAGAAGACAACATACAACAATTGGACCGCATCACCAAGAATCAATTCAATATCGATAGAGGTAAGGATATAAGAGATGCTAAAAAGCAAGTTGAATATTGGAAGAACATTCAGGAATGCTTCTGGAAGACTAAAAGCAGAGATCAGCTTATCAAGCTAGAAGACAAAAACACAAGTTTTTTCCATCTATCTGTCAAGAAAAGATACAGAAGAATTAAAATTGTTTCTATTCAACAAGCTGACGGCTCTTGGCTCCATAACAAGGAAGAGGTTTCTCTCTACTTCACCAATCACTTTGCAACTATGGTCACTGCAGAACCAATAACCATCAATCAATCCCTCATAAATCTAATACCCACCACAATTACCCCCACTGAAAATAACACCCTCTTAAAGGTCCCTGATGCGGTGGAAATCAAGAATATTCTACTCAGCGTGGCAGGTGACAAGGCTTCGGGTCCTAATGGATTCGCACCAAATTTCTTTCAAACCAACTGGGATGTTGTGGGTGAAGACATCATCACAATGGTCCAAAACTTCTTTACTTCTGGATATCTTCTTAAAGAAATGAACTCTATTTTTATCTCCTTTATCTCCAAAACAGAAAGTCCTACTACCCTGCCCATTTCAGACCAATATCCCTATGCAATACCACTTACAAAATCATTTTGAAAAATATTGGCTCAAAGACTTAAACCTATTCCACCAAACCTCATATCTCCCTTCCAATCAGCCTTCATTCATGGCAGGCAAATCTCTGACAATATAGGCATAACACATGAACTCATACATCATACGAATACAAGGAAAGGGAAAAATGAGAAAATGGTACTATCGGCATTAAAATTGATATGGCCAAAGCTTTTGATAGGATTAATTGGGAATTTCTTATTCAAGTGATGAAACAACTGGGATTCAGCTCCCAATGGTCTAATCTAGTCCATCAGTGCATAGATACCACGAATCTTATTGTTCTTGTTAATGGTTCTCTTGGAAAGTTTTTCAAACCTACTAGAGGCCTCAAGAAAGGGGATCCCATCTCACCCTACTTATTTTTATTCTGCATGGAAGCCCTATCTAGATATCTGACTCATGCAGAATCTCAAGGACTCATACATGGAACAAAAGTCTGCAGTGAAGCACCTGCAATCAATCATTTACTTTTTGCTGATGATTGCATGATCTTCTGAAAAACTAATATGGATGAATGTAAGATTTTTCAAGAATTTGGTCATTCCTCTGGACAGCTGATAAATTTCTCCAAATCATGAATCTTCTTCAACAAGAATACTGCTCCAAGCATTGTAGACAACATAAGTAATATAATTAAGGTTCAAAGGATTAATATTTCCATCAAATATCTGGGATCTCATCTCTTCACTAACAGAAGCAAGATTCACGCCTTCAAGCCTTATGTTGGAAAACTAAAATTCAGACTTGCTGGTTGGAAATCAACTTTATCTACAACTGGGAAAGTTATTATGATCCAAACTGTCACCTCAACTTCCAGCATCTACCAAATGAACTGCTCCAAGATCCCAAAGAGCACCTGCAAAGAGATAAATGCTATACAAAGGAATTTTTTGTGGAACAAAGATCAATACAAACCTAAAGGTCCATTCTACATTGCTTGGGATGCTGTCAACAAACCCAAAGAGTTAGGGGATTGGGATTCAAAAATATGGAATACTTCAATTTAGACATGATCTCAAAAATTGCTTGGATATTAGTAAAAGAACCAAACTCCCAATGGACTAGTACCATGAAGGCCTCTCATTTTCCAAATCAATAAGTCATCAGAATGGATATCAAGCCAAGGACCACTGATTCTTGGATTTCGAAGGGAATCTTGGAAGGAATTTCTTGCATACAGAAATACTATATCTGGAAAATAGGAGATGGTACTAACATACATATTTGGGAAGATAGATGGATTGACAATCTACCTGAAATACTCCAAAAACCATCTCACTGCCCACCAAGCCTGAAAACTGTCAATCAACTTTTCAATACCCATGGAGAGTGGGATCATAATGTTCTCACTCTCTGGTTCACTCAAGACATCCAAAATCTTATACTTCAGAAAAATCACCACCCAAATACTGAGGATACTATACAATGGAGTTTAACCCATACAAGAAAATTCACTATCAAATCCCTATATGACAGACAGATTAATGATAAATATGCTAGTGTACCCATACAACTCCATGGAAAGAAATATGGAAACTTGACACCACCCCAGCTATTCAGCTATTCATATGGAAGTGTGCTCATGGTATTCTTCCAACTAATGCCAAGTCAGCTGGTATTCTGCATTACATTGATCCCATCTGCAACTTTTGCAAGAGTGCTTCTGAAGACATTACTCATGCTCTCCTAGGTTGCCCAGCTGCCTCAGATGTTTGGAGAAAACTATTTGGGGAAAATCATCAACTCTTCACTTCCTTCAGATCCTTTTATGATTGATTTAACAGTTGGTTCCTCCTTGAAAATCCCACTGCTAGCTGGAATCCTACTTTTGCTACCATTTGGTGGTTCATCTGGAAAGCTAGATGTGATCTGACTTTCAGAAACATAGATCACAATGCTGCTGCTACTGCTCTGAAAATCATTCAACACCTTTGCACCTATAACAAAGTGATTCACAATCCAGGGCATATCTTAAACAACATCTATTACCAGGACAACATTAATGATTCAAACCTAAGACAAAGCAGTCTTAATAGAAACACTAGAGAGAAAATTGGCATCACTATTAGCATACACATTATGAAAGTTAATAAAAATATGTCTAATAGTGATCTATCACACTATACTAACTTTGCTTTTGTGGCCCTCTCTTTCGCAGGTCAGTGCATGGGAGCAAGGAACCTTAAAGACCCAGCAACTAGACTCAGCAGAGCCAGCAGAAGAGCTCAATTATCACTGAATTGGGGAAAGGAGATGAAAAGGACCAAAATTAACTTTGAAGCAGAAGAGGAGGATATTCTACATTCCATTCAGAAAGGTTACAATCTAGATGTTCAAAAAAGATTTCAAGGAACTTATAGGAATAAAGTTAGGAATTTTGAAGTCATAGACTTTGTCTTGGGAAGACTCATAAAGCTAGAATCCCAACAACCCAACAATGCTGCTAAATTAACTAGGATGACCAGTTCTTCTACATTACCACGAAACTTAAACTGGAAAGGTCTCAATCTGCATTTATTTTGGCAAGCTTTACAGTCCAGTCCAAATTTGCTTCTTCAGGATAACTGTAATAACTTTAATCTTTTGTTAAGGGATTCTCATGGTGCTAGCCTTAGCTCAGTTGATCCGAATGATGTAATTATGGAGTAGGTTGCTCTTCTTTGAGCTGCCCTTACTCTTTTTATTATAAAAAAAGACTAACTAAGGAAGTACGTATGTATTTGTCTTAAGCTTAAAAAGTTCCACCTCGCCTTCAAATTGGAAGTTCCATGACCCAATCCCTTTATATAAATGATTCTCATCGCATGGATGGAATTATAAGAGAATTTTTTTTAGGAACTATCTTTCTTAGAATCTTATCATTTCTATACAAGAATAAGTGAACTAGTAACTCGAGAGCTCAAAAGTCAAGGAAGAAACTCCGTACTTTCTTTAGCACGTACGGTGGTGATATCCCATTCTTCATCTACAGCATCATTTATCTGTCGAAACAAAAAAAATTCTCAAGCTAGGAGTATGAAGAAATTCTTTTCAGATACCGTAATTCTGATCTCAAATTTTCCAATTGCAGCATTTTTCTGAATCTTCATTCTTAATATACCAAACCTAAACTGATTGTTGTTTGCTTCTTCGCTATTTTTTTTGTGGTCTCTCCCGATACATAATTCCCAATCTTTACATTCATCCAAAGGATTCGTTTCAAATATACCATGATTCGATACAAATGATCCATCCCACACGAACCTATCAACCTTCTGTCTTCGAGCCCACCATAACTTGACCCTCATGCTCCTACGCATGCTCTGTCAGTAGCATTTACTGTATTCTCTTCTGATTTGAACTGGAATGTGGGACCTTGTCTCGAATTTACACGTGTTCATCTCTGGTGTGCGTGTGGTAGAATCTATTTTATAGTGCCTAATCCTAGGTATGATTCTGTACTTCTCTTCCATCATTTTTTTGGTATATTATAGCTTAGGATGGTGCCACCTCAGTCTGTCAAACATTTTCTATAACATTTATTCCGCTTACTCCCCATTCGTGTAGTTGACACGATAGAAAGAAACTGCTTCGGCTTCCCAAACCGCCGCCACGTCGTCTCATCTGCTGCCACGTACGTTCCCCACTATCTCTCCTTTATTACGGAATGATTAATTTATAGTGGGGTGAGTGTATCACTACTCCCTTTATTACCCTCCTCCTCTTCAGCCGGTTACAACTTCTCTCCATATAAAAGATGCCTCAAGCCATAACTTCTCTCACTTTATCTTCCGCATTCTCTTAGTCAAAAATCCTCAAACATTTTGTTTTGTTTTGTTGCAGTCGTCCTCCCTTGTTTCCCTTTTCTTCATCATCCTTGTTTCTTCAGTTTTGCTGCTTTCATCTTCATCATAGTCGCCGTTATCATTATCGTTATCATCTTCATCATCATCGTCCTCCGACTCAACCCTTTCAATGGATTCACCAACTCTACCAATGACTGATAAAAGGTGTCTAAGTTATACATTCTTAAATGAAGATAACATTCTTGTCGATTTGCTATTTTCTGTTGATGATCATCGTGTGCTTGATTTGATTCTCTTTGATAATTCCTACATGTATGTGTTTATGCTGAGAAAAAGACTTTCAGGTACTCCAACCTCAGTGACGTTCAGTTCATCAACCAACTAAAAGATGAGCATGATATTCATGACTATGATATTGCACTTTTATCGGGTCAGAAAGGAGTTCTAAGGAAGGATAAGTTCATTGAGTTTGCCCGCTCATCTGAGGCGAAGATCGTCACAAAAGGCTAACTTGATCTCGGACTTTGATTTCCTCTCCATGACACGAGCCGATCATATGCTTATGAAGTTCTATTCCAACTCCAACCTCGTCGGTCCTTTGGTCAATGGAACGGTAATACTTTTCGCCTCATGCTTGAACGAGAGAGGCAAGGGAGAAGCGAATTGTCCACGTATAACCATGTCGACAAGGATAAATACACTTCCACCATCTTTCTGGCCAATTATAAAAGTGGTACTACATCTTTTGGTGGTTTGGTTAACTTCGCTGCCAGCCCACATCGCCTCAAAGTGGGTGAAAGAAACCCTTGTTGGTTTATTGTTGTCTTTGTGTTTTTCATTCAAATCAATGTAATTTTCGGAGTTATTTTCTGTAAGAAAAATTGTTCTTTGTTTACAATCGAGCAAATGATTTCCATTGGTATTTTAATGTTTGTAATCCCTTTGATAAAAGGTGAATCTGTCCATGTAACTGGTGGTTTAATTAATACATAACTTAAAATAAGGAAAAAAATGAAAAATAACTGAGAAACTTAAATATTTTATATGGTTTTATTACCGAGGGTGGATAGGGAAAAATTTAATCTCTTTTTATTTACTTATTTTGCGTGAAAACACCCATACTTTCATCCGACGGAGGAAATATATTAAGAACTTGAACTGAAAAGAAAATGTCACATTTGACTTGTGACTCTGAAATTTAGGATCTAGTATAAAAATTTTGTTTAACAATAAAAATATCTTGTTTAACGGATGTCAAACTTTATATGCCCGAATTCATATCACTAAAATAAATTATACACATATATGCCATTTTAAATTAACGAGGATTCGAGAACCGTTGACCGTATTTTTGATGAAATTCGTTTCTTTTTTTTTTTCAAATCTGAATAATACTCAGACTTTACCATTCTGTACGTCTGTCGGATGCCAATTTACTAACTACAATAGCCGACTTATTATGATAATTAATAGTGTGGGTTATAAGTTAACAACCAATGAAAACAATCGTGGTAACCAACACGAGCTCAGTCAAGTGATTTTGAATCATAGTTGGGTGGACCCAAACACTTGCGAGTCAATATTTATATGGATGAGAAAGGAACATATAATTTTATCATTTGATTAATGCAAGTGCTGCGGCAAGTGGCATTATTAATTTATCCACAGATGAGTAGCCGACTCACCGCGCCTAAAAATAACTCCCACCAATATTTATGTAGTACAACTAGTTATGGTTGGATAACCGACTACATTTTCCAGATCAAAATTTGTTTTAATACAGTAAATTTTATGTTTATTCATGTTTTCAAACTAAACATTCCAGATTCCAGATGTAGAATTTGGATGGTGCAGGACCTTCTCAGCTAAAGAAGTGGAAGTTGTAGCTCTGCTATGGAAAACTTAATCGGCCAACAAAAACAACATAGCAAAGAAAGGGGATAATCAGATAACAATATGGTATCTTTAAGGAAAAAAAGCAACTGTTCCATGGCAATGCATAGCAATATTAGAAGAAGTTAAATTATTAGCAGATCAATTAGTTTCATTTCTAGATTTTCAGTACATAGATAGAAGAGCAAACAAGGTGGCAGACTTGTTGGCAAAAGAGGGAAGAAGCTCAATCAACACGGCTTCCTGAAATGATCAAGCTCCTAGTTTTTTACTTCCTGCAATAGCTTTTGACTCTGTCAAAGTGTATATATGATATATGTACTTTAAATAACAATGTCTCTGTAGATATCTTCTGTCGATGTTAACCAACAAATTCGGTCATTGCAGGAGTAACTCACCACGAGTGTGTCTCGGAAGAGTTTGAATCCGCAAATTTAGCATGATACTGCTGTGATATAATTCAAGGAAATACACAATTTGCAATGATGTACAAAGTAACATGTGCTTTAGCCTTCCATTCATTTCCATACCATATAGGCATTTCTTTGTACTTCAAATGACAAAAAATAATAGGTTTTTCGTTCGGATTATCCTAGTTAACAATTCAACCTACTATGAAGATTCAGATCCCCAAATCGGGTATACTATTGGGCAACGTGAATTGTAAAATTCACATTCGATATGTTTAACATATTGTAAATTCGGTATATATATATATATATATATATATATATATATATATATATGCAGTTAATGCTCTCTAAATGAATTTTTATTAACTTGCAAAATATTTCTTAGTTATAATACTACCCCCGTTTTCAAATAGAGATACAATAAAAACTCCATACATTAATAGTTTCGGGACTTCACAAAATTATTAATATATGGAGTTTATGAATAGAAGGAGGTATATTATAAAAATTATTTTTTTGCTAATCCAAAGTATGTAGATGATAATGGACATGTAATCTTTCAAATGAGCAACAAGTTATATATGCTTTAATCAAAGAGGAAATCATCGATGGAGTTAGGCAAGAAGCAAAGAGAGATAATCGATCATGATGATTGTAGTACGGAAATACCAAATGTTTCATGTCAAGAAAGCTTTAAACATGCTCGACAAGTTGGAGATGTTTTGACTTCAACGAGAATGTGCCCATAGTAATGAGGTTTTACGTATCCAGAAATCAAAAAGTTACATCATTTTCCCAAAAACTAAAGATAAGTATTTTATTTCATCTTAAATTTTGATGTAACAAGATTTATAAGTTTCCAATAATGACAATTATATTAATATATGCAGATAAATTTCTTATGACGGACTAAAAAATCTATTAATATTAAAATGTGGAGTTTATTATTATATGGAGTTTTTACTGTATTTTCACTTTTTCATTATAATTTACAAACAAGTAAATTACAATGAAAGGATTATTATACAAACAAGTAAATTTGACATCAAAGTATCAAAGCTTAAACATGTCACAAAAGAACTAGCCAGTTTAACTTCATAACATCGAATAAAAAAAAAAGAGGGAGAAGAAATGGAATTTGTTTTCTCTTGTACAATTTTTTTTATGGATAGGGCAGAAAGAAAGTTTCAGATTTAAAAAAAAAAAATTAATGCCAAACATACATGGCTCAAATAATTAAGATTGGTTGGAAAACTTTGAAATTTTATGAGAATAATTAATAAATGATAGGTGGAAAGGGAGTTTCAGATCCACGGTGCACCATCTCTAAGAGCAACTGCAGTGATGCGACTAAACCCAAAGATCAAAGACTAAAATGAACGACCAAATTTTAGTTTAGTCTGTTGCGTGACGCAGTGGGAGGCGAGTATATTTAGTCGAGCGGAGTTATAATCTTCGTTTGGTTGTGTAGCGGAGGTATAAAGTGCGCCTCATTCAGGCGTTGATAAACATTACGCTCGATATGGGGTGTTGGTAAAGATTACGCCCGATGTGGGGCGTTCATAAAATTTACGCAGGGAGAAGGGGCGTTTGTATAATCTACGCCCCATGGGGCGTACGTAAAGTCCATAGAATCACTTCGAACAACAACAGATCAGCCGAGACATAACTCTCCTTCCTTTAACTCTAGCAACACTGATATCTCATCTTTGCTCCATCGATTACACGGTGAATGATTACCACCACGGAATTGTTGCCGCACCAGATTCTTCAACACCCATGCAACAACCTCTGAACTCATAGTCACCACCAGTGACTCCATCCCTGACTGCAGTTTCCATCATTCGACAGAAACATCTCCATTGATTCCCAAACTCCATTTAGCCACAGCAATAACCATCTATCTCCTGACCTTCCTCCACCAGTAGCTCAATCTCACGGCAAACCAGTTCATCACCAGAAGCTCCGATGATCCTCATTAATATCTCCTAATTTACGACCATCTGATTACAGGAAAAGCTTAACCCCAAAGTCACTCCAGCCATGCGTGCAATGTCAAAACATCGTTTAACACCACCACTTCCTTGTGTTGTCACTGGAATCCTTTGGAGTTCCATCTCAAAAATGTAATGGAAGCTGCTTGGAGAAACTCCCTTCTGTTTCGAACTTCATAATAAAATGGAGACGCTGCTCGAACTTCACAAAGAAAATGCTCCATTGGGGCGTTAACTATATAACCACATGAATGGGGCGTTAGCTATATAACCGCCTGATTCCAGGCGTTAACTTCAGTTACGCCCCAATGGCACGTTGATGCGATTTATATACCCGCCTCTTCGTGGGACGAACTCTATACAAACGCGCGGCGTGGGGCGTACATTATATAACCGTCCGTCGAGAAACGAAGATTATATCAACGCTCGATTATATTTAGGTTTAGTCCTGGTCTCGGATCAAATATACTCTGGGATATAATCGATGGTCTGGATTTAATCGATACTCCGTTCCACTGTGTTTGGTTCTTTTACCATAAATTTGGTTATACTCGCCCACTGTGGATGCTCTAAGACGATCAAACCGTTGGTTACACATCCATGAGAGTTTCCACATCCAGGCTTCCCAATAAATATACAACAAACTTATGGAGATGTTGTGCCAACTCGAAATCTGAGTACCCTTACCTCTTCTTACTTATCTATCAGTTGATTAGCACTCTTGATAAAATGTCGGCGTTAAATGGCGGAGCGTTGATACGCGTTTAGCTGCAGTTTGCATCATCATTTTCCGATCAGAAAAAGCCATGAAAGAAGCACGACAAATCCAACCTTTTCGTCTGGAAAGCACTTCATCATCGTTAAGGTACGGATCTGGTTGATAAATAATTTTTTTGCAGATTCAGTAATTATGATTTTGTTTTTGCATTTTACTGCACTTTATTTCAAAATGGAGTATTTTTTTTTTTGCTTTCTTTTTTTAAATTTTGATCATAATCAAAATGGACTTATGTTAAACGAATCTAATTACAGATCTAATGCGAAGAAAAATTTGGGCGTTCTGAATCTTGTTGTGGACCTTGTGGTCTTCTTTGCTATTATTTGTCGACTGCTTCCAAGCACCACCACTGACGGAGGACATGAGCATATTCAGAGGGGCTATAGTTTTTCAATTGCGCAGCAAAAAGCTGTGGAGGAGGAAGAGGAGGACAATGATGAGGACGGCGAGGAGGTGGAGGTGGCGCTAGAAAAGTCAACGGAAGAGACGGAGGAGGAGGAGATGGTGGTGGAAAAGAAAAACGAACTGCTTCTCATAAGCGCCCAGCAATATGCAGTGGAGGAGGAGGAGAAAGCGGACGAGGAAGGCGAGGAGGTGCTGGAAAAGTCAAAGGAAGAGGAGGAGGTGGTGGAAAAGAAAAAAGAAGATCTGGAGGAGGTGGAGGTGGAGGAGAACGAAAATAATGGACCTCACAGATCTGGGACAAAAAGAGAGCACCATCATCATCAATATCACCGTCTTTGCCGTCGTCATTCTCAGTTAACCATGAACCAAAAACAGCCAACTGTTGGAAATGAAAGAAAGAACAGTGGTTCATCCCTTACTTCAAGACAAGAATCATTTCTGGCACCGGAAGAGCGAATATTTGCCTATAACCAAGTCAACAGATATCAATATGCACCCCTTCATCGACCCGATGCATCAGCTCCACCTATACCCGAATTTTACGACACCCAATATACCAGCAATCCAAGAACTATACGGCGAGTTGATGCATTTACATCACCAGCATCACTCCCGCAGCCAACAGTAAAGTCTAAAAGAGATCCACTACCACAGCCACCACCGAGAAGAAGAAAAGAGAGGGAGGAGAGAAGAGTAAGTACTCAATCAAAAAAAGCTAAGAAAGGGGAATCCGGAAGATTTCCGTTCCAGTCTGGTGTACCACCCGCCACACGACAAATACAGCCACCACTACCAGAAATAGCTCCATCGGTACAACCGTCTCAGTCTTCTGTTGCTCAATCATCATCCCCAGTTCCTCCGCCACCGGCACATCCGCAATCATTTCTAACAGAATTATTCAAACCAAACAATAACAAGAAAAAAGTCAACTCCAAGGCTGCCCAGCCACATCCATTAGCAGATCCACCTACTTCATCAGTTCTTCAGAAGTTTGTCAAGAAGAGTAGTCAGATTAAGAAATTCCTTTCTGGTGCGGGTTTACCACCACCTCTGCCGCCACAACCACCGGCGCCACCGCCATTACCGGAACCACCGCCACCCAAAAAAACATCAGAGAAGCCACCTGTACCACCAGTTGGGTCATCCAATTTGCATAAAAATACGAGACCATCTTCCCCGATGCCTCAAAATCTCACATTTCCGGCCCCAAAAGCTACTAAACCATGTGGTATGAAAAGGGCGACAAATCACGGAACGCCAGTACCAACAATAACAAATAATTCAAATACTTTGCTGCGCAAGAGAAAGCAGACCACAGATAGTCACTTTAAGAAAGAAATTTATGTAGAAATCGGCGATAATCTCCATTGAATGGGATAGCACAGCCTCCACCACCACTGCCATTCCCAAACCGTGGGATGAAATTTGTTGCTCACGGGGATCTTGTAAAGATCCAAAGCAGTTCATCTGACTCTGTAGATGATCCACCATCAACACCTTGTTACTGTTCAAGTTCTGATATTAATAACATAGCTAAGAATATAATTCCCATAGTTGGAGCTGGAAATCACATCCGCAGTGATTCCTCATCATCGTCAACAATAAACACA
Organism: Papaver somniferum; assembly: GCF_003573695.1. Taxonomy (NCBI): domain Eukaryota; kingdom Viridiplantae; phylum Streptophyta; class Magnoliopsida; order Ranunculales; family Papaveraceae; genus Papaver; species Papaver somniferum. The sequence goes on from NW_020639929.1 coordinate 38,266, forward strand.
AATTATGTGAACTACGAACCTAGTTCTTCCGACCCACCACTTACTCCCACCGAATTTTACACCATCATGCATCCAGTTTTACCCCATCACGCATTGCCGTATGATTGGTTCTCTCACAAAGTATTTTTTAAGTTCTTGATAAGGTTACTAGTGTGATCTTCTATTTTGTTTCTTAGGACTAAGGTTGTCAACGTCGACACAGATCATATATGTATGTACCTCGTATTTGTTCTCCTTGTCCCTTGCTGTAAGAAATGGACATTATGTACCATCTTTCGTATAATCCAAACAAATTACATTTTGGAAAAAAATTCATCAGTGAGTCAAATAAAAATGGGAAAAGAAAAAGGAAAAAAAAAAGAAAAATAAAGATTTATAAATCATTTTGATATCTGTGTTCATCACCCATGAAAGAATACTTAGAAATTCCCAACCACGGCACAAACTTATACCAAGTCAATCGGTTACTCGGCCAGACATGATGCCCGAAAATGACGCTAATGTATTTTATTTCATAGTTTACCAACCATTCCTATTATAATTTTTTTTCCTTTCATCCCGCAGGTTAACGTATTTTTTAATTTACGTGTTTGATCCGTAGCGTCCAGCGGATGTATCAGGATATAGGTATCGATTCGCCATCCACCTGATTCAGACGGCACTTGAAACTCTCAATAATGGGTCAAAACATTAAAAGAAAAAACCACCTTAAATAACTAATGTCTTAGTTAGAGTTATGTAAGACGTTATAGCCATTTTAGGTTGAGTCTAAAGCTTTTGCTGGACATCTTTGTATTGATTTTGTTAAAACCTGGAAACTATCATGAGTTCATTTTCAATGTGCGGGATATCAAAACTCAAAACTTATCTTGGGATCTTAGCTAACAACCACGAGTGAAGAGGAAGGTGCACAACGAGATAAGATCTCATCCAAGAACTCATCTACGTACGGCCAACTACCACAGTCAATCCGTCTCGAATTGCTTTTAAAATTTATTACATTTACATTATATTTTTGCCTGGTATAACATTCATCTTAATCTTCATTGCAATTCCATCTTGGGTTTTCATTCGTTAGTCATATTCTCCAACCTTTATTTCGATGTCAATGAAAGTTGGGGTAGTCTTAGTCTCGTTATATTTTCCTTTGTTGTTATTTTTGGGCTGCTTTTCAGGAGAATCGCTAGTGATGAGAACGGTCATTGGAGGACTATTGGCGTGAGATGGGTTAGAGTTTCTAAATCTATCAAATGTGGTCTCGTTATCTAATTAAGATGGTGCTGTCTCGAATATTCTGCTTTGTGATTTATGCGTCCATATGTGGCCTGAAGAAGAAAGTAAAATAGACTAAATAGTTTTCAAGCGCATTTGTGGGTATGGCTCTGTAGTATTTATATATAGTTGGAACTTGGAAATGACGACATTAGTAATCGACTACCTATTTTCGAACTTGGATTTCTTAATTTGTTATCATCTGGAACCAAATTTAACGTTTGTAAAGTCCTTTTTTTTTTTTTTGTTGATCACCTCGGCCGGTGGTTCCCCTCTATAATAAGAGACCCCAAACACGACACATGGCGTGACCACAATTGTTTTGCTTTATGGTGAAGCCATGTCAGCATTACTTTACATGTCATCATTGCCAAATCATCTAACATACGTCTTAATCCCAAAGGTTGCCTTTTCAAAAAATCCTAAGAGACACAAATTAGTTTGTACTTGGAAGAAATTAACTGAACGTGCCAAGTTCTACGAAGCCTAGACGACGCAACGGTCCCTTATTGCCTTCTTGGTTATTTTCTGAATAATACAATTATAGCAGATAATTCATGGATTTAGCTTCCTCTTTTCCAAAGATAATCATCATCGACATCCATTGATGTTGAGTTATATTCTTCACTGTAATATATGTATTTTTCTAAGTAACGAACAATAGCCATTGTTAGGAACTCATCTGGAAGGAGACAATTAAAATTTCCATTCCGTGTCTAGAAGTTACTCAGTAATCAATCAAAATAGCGTGCTCCCAAAATTGTTTCACATGGCATGATTAGTCAGGATTGAAGGTTCCAAATTGGTAAAGTCATTGGGTGATGATATCAGTGACCTGAGTTCGAAACTCGGCAGCACCAAATTTTTTACCCATAAAAAAAAAAAAATTCCAAATTGGTACAACAAGTAACACCAAGAGTAATTGGATACAGAGACAAATATATGCTTCGAAAAGAAAAAGAGACACATATAGTAGTGATTAGTCCCAATACTTGAAGAACATGTTAGGATTCGCTGACATGCAACCACTTGAATGGCTACAAAGATAGGATTAGAATTTTGAAAAAGTTGCTTTGACGCCAACCAGGAATTGCATAGATATGTTATCCCGACTTACCATTTGTCGCTGCATATTGAATGAAATTAATTGTAAATCCTGTGGCAGTGACAGTGAATCTGTGAGAGATATTTTCGAAGAGAAGATGGACTTTGTATCAGAAGTAACCGTAGAAGGAAATACCCGGGAGATGATCAGAGTTTTAACATTTAAACCAATTTGAGATGAATTTTCTGGTTAGTTTCATTAATATATTTCTTTTGTTTCTCTCGCATCGTAAAATCTAGAAAACTGCTGCCGCAAATTCTCCTACGTGGCAACCTTTGATGTCGGCGGAAGACCAGTTGGTAGTGAGCACAAAGACTGTAGAGCGATGTAGATGGAAAAATTGCAGAGAGTACCTGAGTTAGAACTTGATATTAGGTAGAAGATCTTCCACAATTTACATGTGGAGATTGAGATATTATTTATAATTGAAGTTCAACAGAACTATTACAGATTTAGAATTATTATTCCAGCAAATGAAGAACGAGTTTAATTCTAACTTAAAGACCGAGCTTCAAGCCTAATGACTAGAGCTTCAGTTTCATTCTTCTTCTGAGTGATGCTGCTGAGACTTTGTAGGAGAACTGACAATTGTGTTAACACTTCCCCTCAAGTTGTACTGTAGTTGACGAATGTGCAACTTGGACCGAAGAATATGAAACATTGGTGACGCAAGTCCCTTGGTAAAAATATCATCAAGTTGATCTCTTGAATTGAAGAACTTGACCTGTAATCGTTTACTTGCAACTCGTTCCCTTACAAAGTGGTAATCAATATCTACATGCTTGGTGCGAGCATGAAACACTAGATTTGCCGTGAGATACGTGGCGCCGAAGTTATCCCACCATAACACAGGTGCTAATATTGTGATTCCTAGTTCAAGTAGTAAGGATTGAGACTGTTTCAGTGCTGGATTTTGAGACTGTTTTCTGTTTTTCTTGGACTCCACGATATTAAGTTGCCACCAAAATATACACAATAACCACTTGTTGACTTGCGATCAACTAAACATCCTGCCCAGTCTGCATCAGAATAGGCATGAAGAGAGAAGTCTTGAGAAGATTTGAGATGCATGCCATAGTCCACCGTTCTCTTGAGATATCGAATAATGCGTTTTACCAGTTCTCAATGTTCTATATATATGGATCATGCATGTATTGGCATACCTTATTAACTGCTACAGATATGTCTGGTCTGGTAATATGCAGGTACTGCAGAGCTCCAACCACACTGCGATACAAACTGGGATCTGCAATTTTCTCAGAACCTTGTTGTCGAAGATTCATGTTTGGAGCCAATGGAGTGCAAACTGGTTTTACTCCATCAAGTTTTGTCCTTTTCAGAAGATCTTTTACATATTTCCTTTGTGTGATAACAACTTCATCTTTCTGCCTGATAACCTCAACGCCAAAGAAGAAGTTTAATTCTCCCATATCCTTAATAGCAAACTCTGCACCAAGGTCTTTGATGAGATGAGTTATATGAACTGAATTAGATCTTGTAATAATATGTCATCAACATAAACTAGCACATATGTGATAGACTTTTGAGTTTTTAAGACAAATAATGATGTGTCTTCTACTGATACCTTGAAGCCAAGTTGAAGTAAATAGTTACTTAATCTTGAAAACCAGGCATGCGACGCATGTTTGAGTCCATACAAGGACTTGTGCAACTTACACACATGGTTAGGGTAATTAGGATCCACATAACCAGCCGACTGCTTCATGTAGACATCCCCCTCAAGTTTTCCATGTAGGAATGCATTCTCCAAGTCTAGCTGCTTCAAAGTCCAATTGTTCATGACATCTATGGACAGTATAAGACGAATTGTACACGGCTTTATCACCAGACTAAATGTCTCCCCGTAGTAAACACCTTCTTGCTGGTTAAAGCCTTTAGCCACAAGTCGTGCTTTGAGACGCTCTATGCTGCCATCAGGATTTTTCTTCACACATAATACCCATTTGGAGCCCCCAACATTCATGCCTGGTTCATACTTAACCAGTGAATACGTACCATTGCGAATAAGAGCATTGATTTGAACATCCATGTCTGTTCTCCACTTCGGATTTTTGCATGCTTCTGAGTAACAGGTAGGCTCCATGAAATCTGTATCCTGTAGGAGATGTTTTGTAGCAGATAAACATAACTTTTGAACTTGTTTACAGATGCCATACTTGGACCTTGTCTGTACAGGATGAGAAGCTATCTCAGAACAAGAGGATTGTGCATCTGTTTGATCTTGACGTGCATTACTTGTAGTAGATGCTGCTGAGTGATGCATAATTATGTTGAAAAGATGGAGTTGGTGACGACTCAGGAACCACAGGATTAGCCATTGTGTTAGATGGAGCACTTGTTGCTGACAGATATGGAGTTTGTGAAGCACTAGCTTGATGTGTGTTCATTAACCTTCTATTTCGAAAAGCCGGTGATACAAAAACACCAGTATCAGATGGCATATTACCTGAAGTTGGCACTGGTACCTGCTGCTGCAGAGGCATGAATGGGAATGAATGTTCTTCAATTGTGACATGACGAGTGATATAAATTCTGCCAGTTTCTTTATGTAAATACAAACAACCCTTATGTGCACTATTGTAGCCTATAAACACACATGGTAAAGACCGTGGTTCAATTTTTTTTTTGAGTTGTATGGACTTAGACAAGGATAGGCTAGACAGCCAAAAAGTTTTAGAAAGGAGTAATCCGGTGCTTTATTAAAAAGGAGTTCTAATGGAGTTTTGTTTTCTGTAGAAGATTTAGGGAGACGATTTATTAAATAAAAGGATATGGTAAACGCATCAGACCAGTAGGAGTAAGGCACATGTGCTTGAAACAAGAGTGCTAACCCAGATTCTGTGACATGATGAATACGTCGCTCATCAAATCCATTTTGTGGTGATGTATGAGGACATGAGAACCTGTGTTGAATGTCAGATTCATTAAGATATGCTGTGAAATTTTTGTATTCTAAAGCATTATCTAATTGAAAAATCTTAATCCTATGTTCTATGAGATTTTCAACTTTCTTGCGGAAGTGAATAAATGTTTGTAAAGCCTCAGAACGTTGAACAAGTGGAAAAACCCAAGTGAAATGCGAGTAAACATCCATGATTAACATGTAATAACGAAAACCAGACCTTGACAATTTTGGTGATACCCAAATATCAGAAACAATTAAACTCAAAGGTTTATCATAACTAGTACTGCTAAGAGAAAAATGCAATCTTTTGCTTTTGCTAACATGACAGGAATTGCAAAAATCAAATTGTTTATTTGAAACTGATAAGGAAAACCTATGACAGATGCTAGAGAATGTACGGATCATGGGATGACCCATACGTTGATGCCAAGTCGGTAAGGAAGATGCAACATTAATCAGCAGTGAGATGATGAGTATCTCCTATATCCGTCACCCACACATTGTTATTACTACCTCCTGGAAGAGCTATGTAGGCAGCAGGCGGCTTTGGTTGGTTGTTGTTTTATTTTTCATATCTAAACCAACATCTGTCTGCCTGATTATCTTTCTTGCATATCTGGCATGGCTGTTGAAGTTTCTTTGGACCAGGCTGGTTGCGATGTTGGAAGTTGTTATTCTGCATTTATTAACCCACGGTTCTGCTGATTGTAGTTCCTTGCACCAGATCTGCTAGAGGACGCTGAGTTGGTAGCCGCAACATTGGCTATGGTTTTCTGAATTAAAGCAAGTTGTTGTTCAAGCCGGATATCAAAAGTCATAAGATGAGAATAGTATGTATCCATCTACATATCTTAAATGGTTCCCAGTGCAGTTACGATGGGATCATATGACTGATTTAGTCCATTGCAGATTGATTGTTTTTTCTCATCATCAGTGGCTGTATACCCTGATGCTGCAAGTTGATCAAACAGATTTTTAGCATCACTCAAGATTTATTTTAAATATTTGTTACCTTTGCTCAGGGAGTGAATTTGTTTCTTTAAGTTCATCAGATGAACCTTAGTTATTGGTGCAAAATATCCTTCAAGTTTGTCCAAAACTTGTTTGGCAGTATCAAGTCCTCTTACATGGCAGAGAACTTCTGGAGTCAATGTGGAATTTAACCATCCTACTAGCAAAGAGTCTTGTGCTTAATATTCTTTGAACGCTGGGTTTATTGCTTCTGAATTAGGGAGAGTTCTTGGTGGTATTTCTTCGGTTCCATCAATGAAAACTTGTAATCCATATCCTTTGAGGATAGGTTTGAATTGAGTTTTCCAAAGGGAGAAGTTTGTTTTTGTGAGTTTGAGAGTGACAAGGTATTGTATTTGGATATTTCTCAAGTTATTGGTATTGTTGTTTGCTGCCATTTTTTTTTGTTTGGTTCGGGTTTTGTTGTTGAAGAAGCGTAGGTAGGACCGAAAGGGTGATACCAAGTTAGAACTTGATATTGGGTAGAAGATCTTCCACGGTTTACGTGTGGAGATTGCGATATTATTTATAATTGAAGTTCAACAGAACTGTTACAGATTGTTACAGATTTATAATTATTGTTCCAACAAATAAAGAACGAGTTTAATGCTAACTTAAAGACCGAGCTTCAAGCCTAATGACTAGAGCTTCAGTTTCATTCTAATTCTGACTGATGCTGCTGAGACTTTGTAGGTGAACTAATAGTTGTATTAACAGCCTGATTGCAAAAGACAGTACCTGATTGCAAAAGGGCAAGAAAAAAGTACACGAGTGGATTAACTTTGTTCCAAACACCTTGGCATCGACTAACCAATTGAAAAAATAAACTTATACTGAAATTCAGCATTGATGTTTAGCGCATTTTGTTTATATGCATAGGTTCTTATTTTATTCCTTGCAGGTGTTCATGGCAAAGCAAAAATACTTTATTAGAATCAACGATCAAAAACACAAGGTAGCATAACAGAATATACTCGCATGTTTGGAAGAAAATAAACAAACATCATTACCATTGTTTTTTCTTCTTTTTTTTGAAACGGGGGTGTATGAAAAATGACAAGTATGTACAAAGACTGTGATTAGGATGACAAAATAAATTCAATCCTGGAAGCAACGACCAACAAGGAAGGCGAAGAACTTATAGAAGGCGAAGAAATTCAAGGGGGCTCCAGTGGGACAAAGTTTCCAAATTGTTAATATTATTTACTTCATGGGTGAAACTTCCGAGCCAAGACGATTTCACTGCGTGGTAGTGCTTCTGGTAGAACAATAATAGTAATTGCAACATCATCTGTACCAGAAAATGTGCACGCTACGGGTTTAGCAAATGGAATTTATATCAATGAGCATATGATGGACTTAAAAAGAACATCATAAACTGTCTATCGTTGTAGAGAGCTCCAATGACAGACATGAAGATTGGTAAGTTTCTTTTATAAGTCTGATTCAAGGAGAAACATGAAATTATTGTAGATCAAGTAAACTTCATTAGTCACTATTATATCAAATAATAAACCGACTGTGTCTTCTCTTTACCTGCAACGGGAAAATGGTCAAAGACCACAGTGAAAAGTTTGCGTTCTTAGCTTAGGACGTATTATTGCAAATGTTAAATGAATTTATCTTCTTGGCCTTATGAACACCATCATTCTCGCAAATGAATGCTAACTATGCTTCGATTTCAGAATGAAATGTTTAATGTAATCGGATTAACCACAAATTTCGCTAAAATGCTTTATAGAGCTATACGTTCCAACATTAAAGTTATCCGTTAATGTTGGTGCTTAAAACATTGTACATTGTGCAGTAAACATGATTTTCTACCAATGGAAGCTAAAAATGATACACCGTTGGTAGTCCCCTTACGACTTGGTTGTTTAATGCACGCAGAAGCTAATATTTTTGGAACCTTAAGAAGAATTTGTTATTTTCTTCTGTTTTCTCACATTTTTTTTTTTTTTTGAAGAAAATGAACAAACTGAGTATCATGCACACAAATATATCTTACATTTCTGTTGTGTATCCGGTGCATATGCACCGGGTTCCAGGTTTGTAGGCTATAAAAATTGCAAATACCGGGCTGCAACGTAGGGTTGAGTTCAAGGGCAATTCAGTAAATCACCGAAAATTCTCTTAAAAATCAACAGTAACCCCTAAAATTTCAGTTTCAGTAGAATAGAAGATAGTGAAATTAGAGAGTCTACACCGGCAGTGTGAGTGAGGAGGCGGTGATAAGTGAATAAACAGTAATCGGAGTTCTCCTGCTGATGACAATTTGCCGTATCCAAGATCAGATGGTTCTACCCGAGTTTTGGTTTGATGTGGGACTCATTACACATACCCTGGTGGAGATCAAAGAGAAGGAACACAGAATTCTGCAACCATCGCTCATAATGACTTCTACTCTCAGATCTAACTTGTTTCTTACCAACTTGTTTGATGTTTCTCATCGCGAAATTCTGATATGTGCGTTAACACCAATCTAAAGTTTTGCTGGTAAGATCTGTAAAGTAGTGTCATCTCCTATATCTTCTAAGAGAAAAACAATACAGTAGTCTCTACACCCCATAGTGGGTTCTTTTAGCATAAAATTCACTTTGGAGATGTAGCAGAAACTGGTGGAATGGTAGACTTAGAACATGATATTTGGTAGAATATCTTCCACAATAATCTTGTAGAGATATGGTTCTTATTTATATTAGGAATCCAACAGATTTGTTATAGATTTTGAATATTTCCTAACAAACAAAGAAGAGTTGAAAACAACTTAAAAGACCTAATTTCTAGCCTATAGACTAGAGTTGTTGAGAGTCTCTGGGAAGACTGGAGATTGGCAGTTGTGCTAACACCACCCCTCAAGTTGTGCTGTAGTTTACGGATGTGCAACTTGGACCGAAGAATTTGAAACCTTGAGAAGTCTGTTTCATGGCCCCTTAAATTCCCTTAACTGTTGTATGAGAAAATTGGTGTTTCTCTTCAAATTCATAGTGTGAGATAGTCAAAATACCTCTTCAAATGGTTGTGTGAGATATTCGAAATACCTCTTCATTTGGTAGTATTGATCTGTGTTGGTTAACAGATAAAATTGGTAATGGTATTAATTTGTTCGGGTATTGTTGTTGCAAGGTGTTTAAAATTGGTTGAAAGGTATTGAAATTTGTTTAGTTGAAGTTGAACTGTTTTACCACCATCATCTTTGTGATTTGTGACAAAATTATTATCTCCAAACAGATGATTATAACCTTCTTCAGCTTCATAAATAGTTTTCGCAGCAACAGGCCCATGGGCGTTACTCCTCGTCGTCCCATTAAACCCATTCAGCCAGGTAGGCTCGACAGGGTGGATCTCCCTGACTTGAGCACGATCAGCAGGAGCATTATTTGACAAATTGTCTTCATCAGTCCCATGAGGGAAGAAATCCTTCCTCCACTTGTTACTAACTGGGGAAAGATCCATCACATCTCCATTAGCCTGGTTTGGTGGTGATGGTGTATTTTCTGTTTTCTTTTTTTTTTTGCTTATTGAAGGGTGCGCTCCAGAGAGAGATGATGTAGAGTTCAAAACTCTTTGGATGTTTTTTTTTTTTTTTTTGAAACTAAAATCAGATGGTGAAGATCACAGCGGAAGAATGAGGATCGAACCCTCCTGATACCAACTTAGAACATGATATTTGGTAGAATATCTTCCACAATAATCTTGTAGAGATATGGTTCTTATTTATATTAGGAATCCAACAGATTTGTTATAGATTTTGAATATTTCCTAACAAACAAAGAAGAGTTGAAAACAACTTAAAAGACCTAATTTCTAGCCTATAGACTAGAGTTGTTGAGAGTCTCTGGGAAGACTGGAGATTGGCAGTTGTGCTAACAGGTAGATCTGCCGAAAATTGAAGATCGGATATATTGGTAGTCATTCAATTAAAGATGTTTTTAATTTTGAAGTATCAATTTGCATCCAAGGCATTGGTATGTTAATAGTTCGTTAGCTTGATATCAGAGAATGAAATCTTGGTTTTGAAAAGAATAAATATTGTAAGGTTAGTCTTTACATGTTACTTTCTTACTTGGAAAGTGGCATTAACAACAATTAACTTTTGTAATTAGGATATCTTAATCCGAGGCTATAATATCTAAAACAGAACTTCGGGTGTTTCCACTGCCACAAGTGTTGTTAAGCCTTCACAGAATTGGTGGTTTTTGTCAGAACATTTTAGGGTGCATTCATCTCTATTTATGGAGGTGATGTTCTTGTAACTAAAATCTGAACAGTAGGACAGAGGACAACATAGAAAAGATCAGGCAAGAATTTATATTTCAATTGTTACAAATGTTTAATCCAGTTTAGATTAAACGGTAATGCTTGAAAATTACTCATATGGTACGTTTATCCATTGCTTGGTATGTCGCAGTAGATTGTTGTTGGTTGAGCATCTAGATTCTAAATGCTAGTGAAATTTGGTAAGGATTTTTTCACTACAATTATTTGTATCCCATAAGTTTTTCTACCTTCCCCTCTTTACCTATGGCTAAGAACTATAGAAAATTCACCAAGTTTGGTAGCAATTTAGTTAGGTTTCCATTGGCTTGGAGCCTGCACTAAACTACAATGAACCGAATTGTGGATATTGAGTATTGTACCATTCTATCCAGATTCAAGCATGCCTTCAGAGGTTATTCTCTACAAATTGATTAGCTGGTGTTTTTTTTTCTTTCTTTGCAATAAACTCGTTCAATCGTTTTTCATGGCTTCACATGATGAACGTCAGCCGGAAGATGGGTCAAGTCAACACCCACTGCTTGGCCAGTGAAGCCAAATTCTTGTATTCTGATCTTTTAGTAGGTGAAAAATTGCCCTCAATCCAGTGAAAATTTTTCTCTAGTTCCGTCCACAATCTTACAAATGTATTTTGCTATTTAGTGTAAATTTTTCTTTAGTTCCGTCAATAATCTTACAAATTAAATAAAAATTATTGACATTTGTTTGTTTACTGTTGTTACAAAATATTCCACATTGTAAAAGGCCCTACGAAAAATTTCATAAGAAAGATCTCCCAAATAACTATCATAATGACTTCTTCTCTCAAATCTAACTGGTCGTCCCCCAAACTTGATATGGATAGTAGCATCTAATCTTATTTTCCTTTGTGGGTAAGATCTGTGAAACAATGGTTTTGTTTGATGCTTTCGTTATCTTTTAGCCACAATATTGAAATTTGATGTTTTGTGTTTTTCTAATTAAGCAGGGATTGTCCCAGATTTTCTTGAAAGATAGCTCTGGTCTTTCTTCATCAAGCAGAGGTTACTTGCCAAGGGAAACACAATGGATAACATTTGTTGGTGAATGGGGTAGTACTGACCCTTATTGCATCAATAATGGGCATCAGTTGGAAGTTTTTACCATTTACATGCTACAAGAAAATAAATCAAGATCTTATTTTAAAATTTTTGAACTAGAAATGCTTTTCTTAGTTTCTCAAATTATGCAACTGGTTTTAGTTGGTGAATTTCAGAGTCTATTTGTGTATCTTATTTGGGTCTTGTATTGTCTGTACTTATAACTTTCTCTTATCCTAACATAGTAGGAAGATCAATTCAGAGGGATGTTATTTAAAAATATTTAGTTTTGAATTACTTGCTCAATAAATGTTGTTAGTGTTTGATGATTGTTAGTGTTTGATTATAGATACATTAATCCCGAATTTAGGTGCTTGATCGAATCTTTATCTAATTAGGTCGTGATGTACTTGTAAGTTTCCTTAATTTGAATGGTGGGACTAAATTAGGATCCCCTCATGTTCTGCTTCAGTTTAGTTAGGTTCAATATCAACAATTATAAAGTCGTTTAACACATAATGAACGTCAGCCGTCATCTGGGACAAGTCAACACCCTCAGCTCGGCCATGGAGGCCAAACTCCTCTCTCATGTTCAACACATACATTGGTTGTTTGGTTTGTTTCAATTTGTTACATTACCTTGTGCTAAATTAGTGATGTTATGAGAGCACAAGACTCAAATGCCAATCAAAATCTGGAATCCAAAATGTTTAGATTTATTTTTTGAAGTGCTTCTCCAAGAGCTTCCATTTCTTATCTTAAAAGCTTCAAAACATGGGCTGGGCTGCAATCAAATATCCGTGTTGAAGGCCATTATAGTAAATCTTGCAAATTTCCCATAACCTAGTACGATTATACAAAGAGTGAGAGTAGAGAGACTAAACAGTATGGGTGAGGGAGGCGGTGGTTAAGGGAAAAACCAATTGGAGTTTTCTTCTGTCACCCTGTATAGTTCACACAGAGCCGGTCCTGAGTTTAGAAGGGCCCTGTGCGAAAAAATTTCGCAGGGCCTTTTATAAGGTTAACGCAAATGATAACTCTTAATGTCCACCTACATGCACAAAAATACCCAAAGCAAACTCAAAATATATAGTCATGGGCAGGTGCATGCGGCAATAATATGATAAAGATTCAAAAAGTATTGATGGTCTGGAGCTGAAAAGTATAACAAGAACAAGTAGTCAGCCTAGTGGATTAAGGAACTTAATTATCTCACCCATGTCACTTGTTCGAGTCTTAACAGAGGCAAAGATTTTTTTCTTTTTTTTGATACGTTGGCTTACTGGGCTTGGAGGGGAAAGTGAGTATACATCATAGATCCATAGGGAAAAAGGCCTCAGGCAGAGCTGGGCCCTGTGCGGTCGCACACCCTGCACACCCTCAGGCCCGGCTCTGCAGGAGTTCAATCACACTCTGTGACAAATTGAGAACACCTGTATGAGTACGAAAGTTTTGATTCAAAACATAGATGTCTGAGATACGAGATTGATCCATGTCTTTTGCATTTCCCGCGCCATCACTTCCTGAATCCAAAATAAACTCATTGTAGAACAAAGACCTTGCATCCTGAAATCTGAAATCAACCCCACCAGCAATAGTTTGCGCAGTATCACCAGAAAAAACAAATCCTTCCACAAAATTTCTACAAATTTTATATATAATTTGAGTGGAAATTGCTGGCCTCACATTGAAAGTTAGACCAAAAGCTCGAATTCTAGAGCTCCTGGGCCACGACCAATAAGAATCAAGGATTGACGTAGCAAATTATAATGGATAGGTAAATGAGCGCCGAATCATGCTCTTCCTGGGCCACGACCAATAAGAATCTAGGATTGACGTAGCAAAATAGAATGGATAGGTAAATGAGCGCCGAATCATGCTCTTGGCCCCCGACCAATAAGAATCAAGGATTGACGTAGCACAGTATAATGGGTGGGTAAATGAGCGTCGAATCATGCTCTTCATGGGCCACGACCAATAAGAATCAAGGATTGACGTAGCAAAATAGAATGGATAGGTAAATGAGCGCCGAATCATGCTCTTGGCCCCCGACCAATAAGAATCAAGGATTGACGTAGCACAATAGAAAGGGTGGGTAAATGAGCGTCGAATCATGCTCTTTGCCCTCGACCAATAAGAATCGAGGGATTGACGTAGAAAAATAGAATGAGTAGGTAAATGAGCGCCGAATCACTTTCAATATACATAACCTATTTTTTACATAAAAACCTATACGCTTACATGGATTAATTACCTTTGGGACAACCAATTTAAACCCGTGCAACGGACGGGCGCACATCTATTTACCATTGTATTCGGCGATTTTCCTTTCACGCTACATATAAGGTGATGATTACTCCCACGGATTGTGAGTGCCATTAACAGATACCTAACTGCATAAGTTGTTGATTACTCCATAAACCATAAACCATAAACCATAAACAGATACCTAAATGTTAAATGGCATTGGGATTCATACTTTGTTGTTGGAAAATTGTGTGGGTGAGATATATGGTACCGACACTTAATAAGGTTGTACGTAATGTACTCTTCCCATTGATCCTTAATTGTAATTTGTTGGAGCTGTTGACCATTCAGGCTAATGAATCTGGGAAGCTTTACATAAATATAGTGCTCAATGTGATTAGTTTTTTTTAGTTGATCTGTATAACGGTTACACTCTCAATTTACCCATTGCAGAACAAAAAATATATGTGATGCAGGGAAAGACACCTGCTGGCAGTCACATGGGAGAGGATCAAAAGAGCAACGAAGAAATGCTAACATTTTTCGACATAAGTTAAAACGAAGACGAGGGAGAGGAGACTGATGACAAAACGCCACCGCTGGTTGAAGATAGTGATGGCGAAATTCCGATATTTATCGACCATAGCAATGGTAAAAATGAAGGTGATGAGAGTGATGACGATTTAACTATTTTATAATTTTTATGATAGCAACATTTAATTTGTTACTGTTGCATTTTTTCTTTGGATTAGAACTCGATAGAAACATTAATTAGATTCCAAACTGATAATCTCTCCAAACCAAGTTGAATCTGTAAAAAAAAGTATAATTTTCTTTTTTTTATTACGAAAATCTAATCATATCTTGATGAAACTGATAGAAGAGAAAATATTTGTCAATTGGTAACTGAAGATGATTAGTACAATTTCAGAACTGGGAAAAAATTACAAAATTTAAGCAAAATCCCCGAATATAAAAACATTGAATTACTTAACTTATGCATTTATATCATAGTAACAAATTCGGTATGACAGACTTAAACCCGTGCAATGCACGGGCTCAACACTAGTATATTTGAATAGACCAATCTGTCTCATGGTGAGATCCTGTACTTCATCAATATACACAAAATCCATTTCCACACCCTCGTAACACCCAGTTTTCAGTCGACGGTGAAGGTCAATGACAAAATCAGCCAAATCGAATTCATCATTTAGTATTTTCTTCTTCTCGTATTCAAGAAAGATATCATAAACCATCTCCCTTATTTCTTTGCTTATGGATGACCCCCGTCCATCTGATAGTTTTATGTAATCATCCCGACTTAGTTTGTCATCAGGTAGCCTTCCATCTAATAGCCCACCTTTTATGTGTGAAGTTATCTCGACAAAAACCATAGATGGATCAAGCTTCTTGGTCATCTGGTAATTAAAATGAGGCCAGTAAGATGAGCTGAATCTTTCATAAGTGACCTCTTTCGTTCTTCTTAGAGCACAAAGCAAATGACCTGGAGGTTGATTGTGAAAGTACTCTTACATCACCAAATCTATAAAAATACGAATTCCTCGTACTTCCATCAAGCATCATTAAGAAATTCTGAAATGTTATGACAAGTGGAAAACTTTCAGGTGGAATGTCCCTTATGTCTGGTGTATCTCGATATTGAGCTGCATCATCGAAATTAGCCGACCCAAGGGAATCGTAATCTGTTAAGGCCCTACCACTGCTGATAGAGATGTATTAAGTAGAAGAAAATTAATTAGAAGACACACAAAAGCATTACTATATACAAAACAAACATACAATAAATAAAATAAAAACAGTAATAGGGAAATATCAAAGCTGACGCATACCTTTTCAATTTAGAAATTTGGTTTTTAACAGCAGCGCATAATTTTGGGCTGACTGTTACGAACAATTGTCCTAAGACAGTACCTTTTGTCTCATCTTCAACCACTCTGCACGCATTCCCAGCTGGATCCCACAAAGAAACATCTTCCATGGCTTCCACAAGTCCTTTAGAAGAGAAGTAGTGTTGCTGCTGCTTTTGAAACAGTTTCATTGTCAAAACAGTGGTTTTCCCTGTTCCAGACCTGCCAAGAATGAAAGTACTTCTAGGGAAAAGAATGATATCTAATTCTTTATCTGTTACTTCAAAAGGAAGATCAAGCTTTTTTCCATCACTTCCTGAGAGCAAATGGTTTACTACACCAGCTGATAAGGAGTAGAACTTCATGAGCAGTAGACTATCTCTCACTTTTGAGTTCTCAATGTAACATCTCCCTGCTGATACTGAACTATCTACTAACTCAGCATTGCCAGTATTCTTATATCTAACCATCTCGTCATCTATTCTCCAGGTAACTGGAACTACCATATCCCTGCAGAAAAAAATGATGAACGAAGTGATTTTTATTAGTAAAATGAATCCATGGTAAAAATATTGTTAGCATTCGCATGGTTAAGAAAAATCGAGATTAGGAACTGATATTCGCCATCTAAAGATGAATGCAGAATTCAAGAGACGTTACGACAAAAAAAACTGGTGTTTAGAGAGATGAAAGATAGCATACATACCCCTTAATGTCTTCCTGCTTACAGCGCTCGAGGTATTCGTCAGTGTATATGGAAAATATGCTCTCCAGACTCTTCACTAGTTTTGGTATTTCCTCGAGAGGTAAAATATCCCATATCTTCAACACTTGGGTGTAGCATGAATATTTCGCAACATCGACGCTAGAAATGATATACAACTTTCCAACCTTATACTGTTTCACAAGCTGGGTAGAGTTACCACATGAAGTTTCGACCTTCAACTTCTTTGGACGCCAACCATTGGAAAGTTCAACCAATCAATTAACCATAGAATTTTGTGTTTGTGATGACTTCAACTTCCCAAATGACTTCCTAAAGTTATTGCTGAACAGGACCTGAAAATTTGAGGCAAGAGTCGACGAATAATGAGTAAAAACTAACAAAAATAGTAGTCATTTGATTTAACCTTGGAATAGTTTACCTTCCACAATGCACTTTTGAAAAGCATACTATTTTCACTAAGTAAATTATCCAACTGGTCAAGCTCTTTGTTGGCCTTGAACATTGCATTCACTAGCTCTTCATCTTCATCAGCATTAAAAAAACGTTGTCGGCTCTTCGCATTACGGATTAAATCTTCCCAGAAAGATCCAATCTTACACAATTTTTTGTCATCCCCCAAATTCCAAAGGCAGTGCCTGAAAAGTTAACACAGAACGAGCTAAGAAAGAATAAAGGACGTGTAGATAAGAATCTCCTACAATATACTCTCTTTACCAAATACACACTAGTTGTACCTAGCCCGTGTCAGAGCAACACTAGTACAGTGCGGATTAGAAAGGCACCCATCTGATGACCCACTATGATTAGACCCCACAGTAGATATTATTATGACATCTTCCTCGCTGCCATAACATCCATCTGCAGACATCACCTTCACCATAAAGTCCTTTAGCTTCTCATATTTCTGGCCAACTTTATTCTCCATTGCAGCAATTTGGGCAGGGTACGGAGATATAATACCAATGGTTAAGCTATGCTTTGAGCGTTCCCATGCTGTAAATGGTTAATATACTTTATAAGTAGAATAAATGAAGTAATCATCATGATTTAACGGTTCAACTATTTTTTAAGTAGGCTTAATCAATAAGGTGAAATAAAATGATATACAACAATGCTGGTTGCCCACATATGGGTACATGTGTCATGTACGCGTGTCTAACACAGCAACTTTAAAAATTCATAATATGGGGACACAGAAGTATACATAAGGATACCATCAGTATTTTATGATATGCACAAATGTTATGTTGTAAACCACGACACAGTTCCAATATCAGTTCCAATATATAGCATGACAAAGAAGCTATTGCAATTTACCAACAAGGATCATACCACTAACCATATATAGCATAACACAGAAGCTATCGCAATTTACTAACAAGGATCATACCTTTAAATAGGGTTCGCGTTATTGCCATTACAACTGCCACTTCAACCATATTTTTTATACCAAGCCCAGCTTCATCTGTCTCCACCCTTCCACTAGAAATATTTATGAACGAGTAGGGACCAAACATAGGTCTGTCTCCTGGTATATAATTTTTTTGAAAATTTTCACAAAGAATGCTTGGAGCATCTATAATCTGATCTTTATAAAATTTGTGATTTGGAAAAGAGCTTATCTCTAGATGCATTCTGTACTGCATGTTTAGAAGGTCCTCGGAATGCCCAAAGAAACCCAACCTTTCAAATAGACTTCTTCCAAAGCCAGCTTCATCAGACACCTAAGATTACAATAGATTGGCAAATCTTGAGAATGAAAACATCATGTTAAAACGAAGAAATTGATGTTACAGTTACCCTGCTTTTCACCCTAGATTGTGGATGGCACTCGTCACCAATTAGGACAGCGTGTCGTATTGCTCCAAGCTGCATGGGAATCACTGATTCACACTCTTTCAACTGAGCAGCTTCATCGATTACCAGGAAATCCAGTGGTTCCAAATTTACCTCATGCAGATTATATGAGCTTGACACTGTGGAAAAAATGAGGGATGAATTCTTTAAGCAGAACTCTGTTAAGAAATTTCTGTTTATGGAACTTGGAAGGCAATCATCCAGAGAATGGTCGACCGATCTTAGAACCTCCACAATTTCAATTCCCATCTTGTGTAATTTGGCTGAAATATGGTTACATGCTGTACTTCCTTGTGCCTCCTTGGAGTAATTTTCTTGCAGAGCAAAGAGTTCCTCAAATTTTTCGTCAGCCACCTGACTTTGAGAGAGCAAAATATCAAAAGATTCAAGCAAACCACAAAGAGTATCTATCTTTTCGAAATTCCCCAGCAAAATTCTTTTAGGGAGATGCGTGCATAGTATTCTGATGCTTCTTTTGAGTGGCACTCTTAAAGCTCTGAATCGATCTTTTGCGAACCTGACAAGTGACATATGGACTTCAGAATTAGTTCCAACTTTCTCCAATACATGAACCTTTGTAGTTATTACATTCTTCAAATGCAAACGATACCGAGATACACAATCTTCAAGAAAATCCACCATGGAATCAAAATGCTTCTTCCAACCAGTTGATGGAGCAAAACACTCTACAAGACTATCCACACGATAATCCACATAAATCTTTCCAAGATCATTACATAACTCCAATGTATTCATATTTCCAAACAAGAGAAAGTCCCCTAATGAACAACTTGACTTGTTCTTTCCAAAGTCTGATTCGCTAGCATCTTTCTGAAGGTTCAAGATACGTAGCGCAAGTTCAGCAACTGCAACGTTTTTCAGGGCACAAGCAAGTGTTCTGTAGTTCATACATAAAAAGTTATACAGTAATATGCTAATGGTTTTGGTTTTTCCTGTCCCAGGTGGACCCCAAACAAGTTTCACTGAAGACCTGTGGTCACACTGCACTGCAGATATAGTCCCCAATACCACAGCTCTTTGAGATTCATTAAGATCCAGTAATAATTGTGAATCAACTTTTCCAGACAAAATCCTGTCAACTTCCGCAGAACAGAGACGGCAATTTTCCTTTACCTGCATTACATAAAAGCCAACAAAAAAATCACTTCGCAAACAACATACAAACTATTATGCAATTTTCTTCTTAAAAGGCGAAAAAGTCTTACTATAATTTTTCCCATATCTATGCAACTTATATAAAGAAAGAAAGCCAAAATTAACACAAAAACCAACTCCAAAATCAGAAAACAAATGTCAGAGGTTAAAAAGTGAGACCAAATCACAATTGCATCATTTATTATTCACATCACGAAGAGGTCTTTAAAGACTAGAGACTGTACACCAAGTCAGACAAAGTTGTATACCGAATAAAACTTTAATATGTGGTGTTGTTAGACCCCCGATTTTTCAATTGGTATCAGAGAAGGAAAACACGTTTAAGACCTTAAAAGTCTTAGTTTGTAGCGATCTGACTCTATGGACAAGAATACTAACTCTGATAAACGCGTCACCAGAAATAAAAGTTCTATCTCGTCTAGTTCTATTAAAGAGAAAGATTCGTCAATCTTGAATATAGACGAACCTTGTGTTCTGACGAGACAGACAAACACTGACATGTGTTGTTCCGATTGCCCTTCAAAAGAGTCTATCTTTTTTAATGAACGGGAAACATCTAAAAAGAGTAATTTGATTCTAAATCTTGTTAGAGTCCAAGCTGATAGGTTTAATCGGTTAAAACACCATGTAAATGTTCTTCTTGGTGTATTAAGAAACTGCAAATTCCAGGAAAATTCTAAAGATCATACTTCATGTATGACTCTTGATGCTTGAAAATGATGCCTTGGAAATTGAACATCGCTTGAGTAAACTCTCTATTCAAGGATGCTCTAAGCAGTCTAATATACCAAGTACTTCTGCCACGACTGAAATTGTTACAGCTCCAGAAGTAAAACCAGAATCCCTTCCATTCAGTAAAAATGTGTTTGAAATCCCCATTAATCAAGGATGTTCCACATCACATGGAAGGAAGAAATATCCTAACGAGGTTGTTAAGACTACATTGTCTAATCACACTTGTGATCAGAAAGTTTGTCTCTTTTGTGAAAAAAAAGTTCTGCTAAACAAAAAAGAATTTTTAAGTAGAATAAAAATTCTCTTGTTTAACTTCAACGCACCCTGAATTTAATTCTCAAAGGTGTAACTGATATTCGTATGTCTAAACCAGTTGGTTTTCATACTTACCCTGTGTGTGTTACCAGGAAAGTCGGTTCAAGGAATTCCTCAAATTCTTTAAAGCAGAATAGAAGTCTTAACAAGAATAATCTAAGGAAAGATCAAGTCGTTTCCTCTGGAAACAATGTTACCCTTGATGTGAAAGAAATTCCAGGAGAAAGAAGAAAAATTGAAGATATGAGAAATAACCTGGTAAAGATAATTGAAGGGTATAAAGATATTTTCGACAGGTTGTCATCCTCCTCGGATCAAAATTCTTCACGTAAGAACTCAAACTATGTTTCGTATTTTGATGACAGTAAGTTTTATGATAATTTTTCACATCAAAAGGGATCTCTCTCTAGATTCAGAAGGAAAAAGAGACTCGATCGTAAACACAATTCTTTCAATGATCATAACGCTCATACTTGTGCTAATTAATCACAAGGGATAAGAACTTGCTCATAAAAATCATGTTGAGAAAGATGTGTAAAAATCAGGTATACTATGGCAATTTTTGTTAGTTGAGTTATCTTCTTATCGTCTATAGATAAACTAGTGTCTGCAGACAATATTTCCCAAAATGTATTTGTGTATCTAGTAGTGCTTCTTTCATTGGAATTTTTTTTGCCTGCTACACTTGTGCTCAAAACTTCTTCACCATGGTCATGGAATTTATTGAGCCATGTATGAGTCTCACATGTAGCAAAAGTCCTTGTTGGTTTATTCTTTGAGGGAAATGTTGTACTCGTATGTGTACACGGTTACCATCACGGGTCAACAGTTTGTAAACCCTAAAAACCTTCTTCCCAAAGAAACATTTTAAGTACCCAACCTATTGAGTTACGAAAGTCACGTACGCATACTCTAGGTTGCTTTCTAGGTCATCAAGAATGCCTTCTTCTTCATCTCGTTATGGTGATTTTGCAAGGGGATTTCTTGAGAAAGGTTTTGGTTTCGAGTCCAAGGGGAGGAAGAAAAGAACCAAGTATATGAAGATCATCCTAATGCCTCATGTTACTATGACTATACTCATGAGGATGTTGAGAAAGAATATATGGTTTCTGCTGAAGTGGTTCATGATTTTCTTAAATACTTTAAGGAATCCAAACTGCAACATGTTGAAACCTTGAAAAGTCTTGATGTGTTGAAAACTGAGTTGAAAAAGGTTACCACTCACCTTGATATCATAAAATCTCACATCAATGATCTTCACAAAGAGAATCTCTTCTCTAAAGATGAAAGGGATGCTGACAATCACAAGCTGGAAGACCCGAAGACTCGTGAGAATCCTGAACCGTCCATATGATCTTAGTTCTTGTTCGAATATGACACTGGAATTTGTTTTTTTTTTTTTTTGGTTTAGCTTGTTGATTCAGTTTTCCTAGTATATCTTCTTTTCTTGTTTTATTTAGAAGAATAACTAAGGTTTGGAATAGCCATGATTGTGATTACACATAGCTATGTTCAACGTTTTCATCTTCTTGTTTTTAGATTTATTGGTTTAAATTCTAAATTTGTTTGGTAGTCGATTTTTGACGTATTAATCTTTATGGTTTTATATATTGCAGTTTGTTATGGGATATGGTGTTTACATCTGTGACTTGATTGTCCCATACTTTTTCAAAAGTGAAGTCGTTCGTGAGTTGGTATGTATGTATTGATGAAAGAATGAATTGACTTTTGAAAAATACAAAAGTTAAGCCTATTATGTCAAGTTTTGATGGAAGATAGGTTAAAATATTTTGTTTACAAGGATTATGTCTGTTGTATGTCGTTATGCAAATAATAATGGAAAATACTTGTGTATTCCGCAGTATTGATCTTCCATGATCCATATTTTTATGTATTACTGTGAGGCTCCGTAATGTGTCTTATGTTGATCACTAAAACGACCAAGTTGATTATTTTCATGATTAGCTTTGTTGGTGTTCCGTAAGGTATCTTCATAATGGATTTTATATGCGTTTGGTAACCATTATAATAATTATTTATTTTAATCATAATTGAAAACATCCATTATTTCCATAAACAGGAAAAGGTTGTTTTAAAAATTTATTATAATCAATTATTTTTTCTAGCAAATTCAAATTGAATTTTTTCTTTTTATTTTCTCTAAACTATCAAGAGAAAGGTAAAAAAAACATAAAGAACTAAAAAAATCCTAGATCATTGTTCTTTCTTCTTCTTTTCCAGATCATCATTCTAAGATAATCTATTATTTGAAAAAAGTGTTTGGAAAAAATTATTTTTAAAATGATTATACCAAAATCATTTACGGAAAAATGAGTCATTTGTCCAATTTTTTTTAAAACATGGTTCTAATGGACGAGTAAAAATTAGTATGGGTGAAATGGACACCAGAAAAATAGCAAGGATGAAACTGGATTCATCCTGGCTTAAACTTAAAAAATAGCGAGGATGAAACTGGATGAATTCTGATGTAAATTAAAAATAAGAAAAAGTATTTGAAAATGGGTAGGATGAAACTGTTTACATCCTGACCATTTTTGTATTTTTGACCATTTAAACAGTATCAAAATCTAATTGTCTTTTTCACCCAGGAATGATTTATTTTGGTCTTTTTAACCAATCTTATGAATTATTTATCTATTTATGATTATAGATAATCATAAATAAATAATCATAAATTTTACCAAACAAGGCCTTTGTGAGTTTGTGACTCGGAGAATGGATTATCGTGTAACCCATGTCATTCTCACCAACACTAGTCCCTCTGCCATCGGCAGTTTATCATTATATTGTTGCCTATCAATCGTAGTATTCATCTTAAATCTTCATTGGAAGACATAAATGACAAGTCTTAATTAGACTATTAGGCCAGCAATTTAAGTACGGAGAGTTGCTCATTAGTCCCCTCCCTATGTATGGATGTTGCAAGTTGTGTCCATATTTGGGATTTTTAGATGTCTTCACAGTCTGTCAGTCATGCATTATACCATCAATATTTGATGTGATCGGATAGATTCCAATGAGAAGAAACAATTTTTTATTTTATTTATTATTTTGCAAAAAATTAATGAGTATGGGATTTTTTTCTTTTCTTTTCTGGGACATCATATGTATTTTGTTTTCACGTTGGTAAATCTAAAACGATGCAAGAAATCTGCATCATCCTATATAGACCTTCCGCATGGTTGTGTTTTAATAAGTTGACTTTATATTTGTTTGGAATCCGGTTGGAAATGTGAGAAATTGAAGTACACAAGCTAAAATGCATCTCTATGAATTTGAGTTTAAGAAATTGCCGCACAATTGGCATGTTCAAAGAATTACTGCAAACAGAATGCGCAACTAATTTTATTTTATTTGAAGGTCAACAACCATTTTTACCGTAATCGCCACTTGACCCTACCATCCTTGGAGTTCATAGTTACAATTACCCGTGGGAGAAAACTCAGAGTATCTCTCAGTTGAATAATTACTATAGAGAGGCTTCCTGAATATATGTTTTTGTAAGGAAAATCTCTGTTGTTATTTCTAGGTTTTGGTGGAATTAGCTTGGATGTTTCCATGGAACCACAACACGTGCTTTCCCATCAGCTTATTGGTATCTACGGAAAAATTCTGCGTGACGGTGCTTGTTCCTATTGATACTGAACTCTCGGTTTCAGACGAAATAAATAAATAAAATAGTATGCGAAATCACGGGTTCTCATTTGTATTAGGCACAATTCCTCATTAATGCATGTTTGATAAAGGAGGTATGTCCATCGAAATGTAAAGTCTCTTCGTCACAGGTAAATTGACAAGATCACCACTACCAAATTCACTTGACTTACTTTACTTTTATAACAGTAAATAATATCCCCAAAGAACATGTCCAGCTCCAAATTGATCTACTTTTGTTCAGAAAAAGCCAAAGTTATAATTCACAGAACTTCCATAATCAGAGATAAAATTCTGAAATTCTCCAATTAAATCCGATTGAACAAACTGAAAAACTTAAGACATCTTTAATCCAATGTGTACCGATTCAAGATCTCTAAAACAAAAGTGAGAGATCTACTCAGCAGCAGTTGTGGAAGCAAAGTTCCCAACAAACCAAATTCCTCATTTTCTGTTCATTTCATTTGATGGGATATTTTCATGGAGTGATAAGCTGCATAGAATAATCAAAACATGAGTCTTGATGCTGCGGGCTAAAATAATGAAATCATCAAACAACACCGTTATTTTACGACTTAGAACATGATATTTGGTAGAATAAGTTCCACACTTAAGCAGTGGAGATTGGTGATTTATTTATACTCAAAGATATTCAAAGATTGTTACAGATTTGTTAGAGACTTTGGCTAATAACTAGGTCAGACGACTGACTCTGTTGAGAGTCTTTGGGACCGATATCTTTGGTATTCTTAACATTCCCCCTCAAGTTGTACTGGAGCTGGCGAATGTGCAACTTGCTTCTAATGTACTGGAACCGTGGTGAAGATAGCCCTTTTGTATGAGAAAATTGGTGTTCCTCTTCAAATTCATAGTGTGAGATAGTCAAAATACCTCTTCAAATGGTAGTGTGAGATAGTCGAAATACCTCTTCAATTGGTAGTATTAATCTGTGTTGGTTAACAGATATAATTGGTAATGGTAATGTTTTGTTTAGAACTGGTTGTTGAAAGATATTGAAATTTGTTTAGAACTGGTTCTTAAGAATGTTTTTAATACCAGATCTAAAGTGTTGATACATCAAACAAAAGACTATGTCCAGTTGCCTTGCTACTAGCAGAGACATTCAAACAAGCTTTCTTAGCAGCAAATGATGTTAATGGTGGTGGTGAATGGTTATGATCTGGTGATAGAAATTTGTGTTGTAGGTAAAATGGATGGATGATGTGAGTAAAGTAGGTGATGGAACTGGAGATATGGTTGAAAACAAACACCTATATTTGTTAACACAGCGGAAGAGTGAGGGATCGAACCCTCCTGATACCAACTTAGAACATGATATTTGGTAGAATAACTTCCACACTTAAGCAGTCGAGATTGATGATTTATTTATACTCAAAGATATTCAAAGATTGTTACAGATTTGTTTCAGAATTTAACAAACTTAAAAGACTTATCATGCCGTAAACATAGGTTAGAGACTTTGGCTAATAACTAGGTCAGACGACTGACTCTGTTGAGAGTCTTTGGGACCGATATCTTTGGTATTCTTAACATTACGGATCTTACCGGAAGGATGATCTGCGAAACACATCAGGCTTTTACAAAAACGAACAAGATGGGTTTAAGAGGATGTGTCATTATGACAATTAATTCTATGAGATCTGTGAGTGTCTCTCTTATCTTTGATCTCCACCAGGGTATGTTTAAAGGCTCCCACGTAAAACAAAAACTATGATCATCCATCTGATTTTGGAAACTGCAACTCAGATCACTGACTCACACTGCTACTCTCCTCCACTCTCACCTTTCTATAAGACTTCCATTGAAATTCTAGGGTTTGGTTGAATTTATAGGAAAATGTTATGTGTTGTTATTAAATTACCCTTAACCTAATCTCAATGTTGTAGCCCAATCTACAGGCCCAGTTATTAAACATGAAGGAGATGAACCTCTAGGCGGAGAATAAGAAAAAGAAAGGAACTCCGATTAAGATGTGAATTCAGAGCCGGGCCTGAGGGTGTGCGACCGCACAGGGCCCAGCTCTGCCTGAGGCCTTTTTCCCTATGGATCTATGATGTATACTCACTTTCCCCTCCAAGCCCGGTAAGCCAACGTATCAGAAAAAAGAAAAAAATCTTTGCCTCTGTTAAGACTCGAACGAGTGACATGGGTGAGATAATTAAGTTCCTTAATCCACTAGGCTGACTACTTGTTCTTGTTATACTTTTCAGCTCCAGACCATCAATACTTTTTGAATCTTTATCATATTATTGCCGCATGCACCTGCCCATGACTATATATTTTGAGTTTGCTTTGGGTATTTTTGTGCATGTAGGTGGACATTAAGAGTTATCATTTGCGTTAACCTTATAAAAGGCCATGCGAAATTTTTTCGCACAGGACCCTTCTAGACTCAGGACCGGCTCTGAACTCCTGTACGTATTCTTCCCACAACACATTGATAATTTAAGTCCCGAGACAAGCGCTATTTATGGAGAAGCGCCAATTTTGCTTGAATCTGCACATGATGCGCTTTTGACTATTTTCAGCAAAAGCGGCGAAAATGCTGGTAGGAGTACGGGTGGATTTGGTGCGGAGCAAGTTATTTTGGTGCGTGATGATTCTGCGAAGAAGGAAATTGCCGAATATATTGAAAAACAAGTTATTTTGGTGCGTAAAGTCCATTCCTCTTTGCTGCTCGTAACCTGCATTGCCCGTACATTTAATTCTACGATTGGCGTATTAAAATATCTACAAAACATGTAATTAAATGATCCCAATTTCTTTTATGTTATACAAGTAGGTGAAGATGATTTGAGAACTAACATTTTTCGAGTTGATGCAAGTATGATGCTAGACTATGAATATTTTGACGATGTGATATCTTTCAACACCACTTGCAGAAGAAGAAGAAGAAGAAGAAGAAGAAGAAGGAAGGAAGAAAAAAAATGAAAGATTTTTTGCTATGTTTGTTGGAGTAAACCATGACAATCAAACAATTATATTTTTTGCAGCATTATTATATGATGAGACTGCACAAATATTTATCTGGTTGTTCAATATTTTTTCTAACACTGTGTCGGGAAGAAAAAAAAATATTTCCACTGATCAAGATGCAGCAATGGCTAAATTGTTAGCTTCGCAATGGCCAGAGTCGTGTAATCGATTATGCATTTGGCATTTATTCAAAATGCTTCGAAGCATCTTAGCCACGTGTTTCATAAGAGACTGGTTGAACATTTTGAAAGACTGGTTGAAAGTCATCGTTACGAAAAATTAAGCATGGACTTTAAAGAAGGTCAAACTTACCCTATAATGTTGCTGGTTGTGTAAACTTTGAGGCATGCCGCTGACTGACAAGCTTCACATTGTTCCAAAAAGAGTTATGCAGAGCTCATGATTTAGTCTTAACCATTATCAACGAGAATGAGATAGCGAGTACATATGGAGTTATTCCCCATGAGAAAAGAATATCATCGTAAGGTTATCTTTGGCTCAAAATACAATAATGTCTTATGTAATCGTCGAAAATTTGAATTTGCAGGTTACTTGGGCTCACATGGACTGAAATTTTTTCGGTAAAGAATATCAAGAATATTCTTACAAAATTTGTATTTAAGATGTGGACAAAACATGTTAAATCCATATATGCAAAAAAGTTGGTACATGTTATATAAGCGGAATTAATTCAAAACAACATATAGTTAGGTGTTGCAAAGGGTTGTGCATATTGCATATTCAACGGGCAACAAGAGAAACGAAATCTGAAGTTGACGAAAGCTTGAAAGGACTGAACAATTCAAGAAAATCCAAAGGATGGTGGCATTTTACTGGTAGCTAATAATGTGTCCAGCGTTGAAACATGTGTCAACCATAATAATAGTAAGGTAAAAGGAATTAAAAATAAGGAAAAATAGTTGGTACTAGTTTTAATACGTCTTTAAAAAGACTTGTAAAAGAGAAACGTCATAACAAAATGTCAGATCCTTTAAGCAATGCAGATTTCGTAGATGATCCAACACTACAGGAGGTTGCTGCTCAGCAACAACTTCAGGGTGAACAATTATCAGTGTTAGAAAATCATGTAAAAGATTTCAAGATCAAATTGAGTTCTATCCAAGAAACTCTGAATCAAATACTGGTTCGTCGTCAGCGGTTTCGTCTCTAAATTCTCCACCAGATCCTCGTTCTATACATGAAGATTCCAATAAAGTTGCTGTTGGTTTTGGTAAAACACGCCTTAACTTCCTTAGAGGGATGTTAGGCAATATATATTATTATGATTACGGTCAATCAATGAGAATATCCTGTGACCGGTAAATAAGGGAAAATATATTCTATTACACCCCCTTAGTGTGAGCGGGAGAGGAACAAACGCTAAGACTAGAAAGAAAACTAAGAAACAACTGACGTGGAAGACCCTTCGTGAAGATATCAGCATACTGATTTTCTGAAGGGATGTGCAAGACGCGAATGTCACCAATACGAACTCTTTCACGAACGAAGTGGATGTCAATCTCTACATGCTTAGTGCGTTGATGTTGAACCGGATCACCAGTCATGTAGATAGCACTCACATTGTCACAATATACCATAGTAGCACGCCGTAATGGTATATGTAACTCAAGAAGTAGATTCCGTAGCCAGGTTGTTTCAGCCACCGCATTAGCGACGCCTCTGTATTCTGCTTCGGCACTGGAACGGGAGACAGTTGCTTGACGTTTTGAGGACCATGATACAAGATTGTCCCCAAGAAATATGCAGTAACCAGAGGTTGAGCGTCGTGAGTCAGGACAACCCGCCCAATCAGCATCAGAGTAGGCGGTTAGGGCAGAAATATTCGAAACCGATAGTGACAAACCGTGATAAATAGTGCCCTGAAGATATCGAATAATGCGCTTGATGGCTTGCATGTGAGGCTCTCGAGGATCATGCATAAATAAACATACCTGCTGGACTGCATAAGAGATATCCGGTCGAGTGAAAGTAAGGTATTGTAGCGCCCCGGCCAGACTTCTGTATAAAGTAGGATCCGAAATTGCTGGACCAGAAGTAGCGCTCAGCTTAGAATTTGTGTCAACCGGAGTTGCCACTGGATTGCAGTTTGTCATGGATGCACGAGCAATAATATCCTTTGTATAGAGCGACTGAGATAAAAACAACCCTGATGAAGAACGAGTGGCAGTAATACCCAAAAAATGATGCAACGGGCCAAGATCAGTCATAGAAAATTCCCGTTTCATCAGGTCAATAAAACGGGACAGTAGAGCATCAGTAGAGGCAGTGAGTATGATATCATCAACATACAATAATAAGTATGCAGTATCCTGACCGGACCGGTAAATGAAAAGAGATGGATCACAAACACTACCCCGAAAACCACAACCTGTAATGAAAGTTGCAAACCTCTGAAACCACGCCCGAGGCGCCTGTTTGAGACCATAAAGGGATCGACGAAGACGACAGACGTAATCAGGGCGAGTAGGGTCAACAAAACCTGGAGGTTGAAACATATAAACTGTCTCGGACAAGTCCCCATGAAGAAAGGCATTCTTGACATCCAACTGATGAATCGGCCAGGATCTGGACGTGGCAATGCTGAGAACGGTACGAATAGTGGCTGGCTTAACAACCGGACTAAAAGTCTCAAAACAATCAACCCCAACCTGTTGTGACTTACCGTTGGCAACAAGACGGGCTTTGTGTCGCTGCAATGTACCATCTGCATTAAACTTGTGACGAAATAACCACATGGAGCGAATAACATGAGCACCAATAGGTCGTGGTACTAGGTCCCAAGTGTGTGTTTTTAACATAGCAATGAACTCATCTAGCATGGCCTTGGTCCAGTTGGGATCACGAAGAGCAGACAGGTGAGATTTTGGAAGATTGGATAGAGGTTGCAGTGTTTGCACATTAAGATTCAGACGATGGGTGGGACGAAATATGCCACGAGAGGCGCGGGTGACAGGTCGAGATGAGGTGACTGAATTGTCAGGAACAGACGGAGTGGAGTGGGAGATGATGGTGGATCTGCCCGGGCAGGGCAGGCAGGGGTCGTGGTAGTGACAGACCCTGCTGGATCGCTGTGTGCAGAAACTGCAGGGCTGGAATCTGGGTGTGCAGTGGAGTGGAGTCGAGTAGCTGTAGGTGAACGACGATGGGGAGGAGTATAGAGTTGCTGTGTAGATGGTAGCTCCTGTGCAGCAGGAACTGGTTGGGAAGTGACAGAATTGTGCTGAGTAGCTGGTAGTTTCTGTGCAGCGGAAATAGGTTGTGTAGAAACTGCGGAAGATGGCAGGGCAGGAGGGAGGCTGGTCTGAGGGTTAAGAGCTGTTGGGTAGAGAAGACGAATGGGAAGAAGAGGGAGGTGATGTGGACGGAGGTTCTGGACTGTGGGATGCGATGGGAAGTTTTTCTTTGAAAGGAAAAACGTTTTCATCGAACGTTACATGTCGAGATAATATGATCTTGTGAGTGGCTAAGTCGAGACAACGATAGCCACGATGATGTGTTGGGAAACCAAGAAAAACACACCTAGTAGAACGAGGAGAAAGCTTATGAGGAGTGGTGGCGGATAGGTTTGGATAGCAAAGACAACCAAAAATACGAATATGAGAGTACGTTGGTTGTCGTTGATAAAGGATTGAAACTGGAGAAGCGTCGTCAGAATTTTGGAAGGGAGTATGTTGTGAAGGTAGACGGCCATATTAAGGGAGTCGGCCCAATAGGTGGGAGGGATTGAGGCATGAGACATAATTGTGCGAGTGATGTCATTGACACGACGAATCATTCGCTCAGCCTTGCCGTTTTGAGAGGAGGTATGAGGACATGAGAAACGGAAAACTAACCCATTTTGGTGAGCAAAATCGTGAAATGAGGAGTTGTCGAATTCACGACCCATGTCACATTGAAAAGATTTGATTTCACGTTCAAACTGTGTTTTAACGAAAGAGCGAAATTCTAAAAACTTGGTATAAACCTGGGATTTTAATTTGAGAGGAAAGATCCATAGATAATTTGTGAAGTCATCTAGCAATATAAGATAGTAATTGAAACCAGTCTCGACATGCAATGGAGATGTCCATAAGTCGCTATGAATTATATCAAACGGGGCAAAAGTGACAGAGTTTGAATCAGAAAATGGCAGACGAATATGTTTACTAACTTGACAGGAATGACAAAGTTTAGTAGACTGATTTTTATTACATAGAATTGAAGAGTTTGCACGTAAATTATCTAAGATAGCTTTCCCTGGGTGGCCAAGACGACTGTGCCAAACATCATAGGAGCACGTGAGAAGGGATATTGGATGAGGCAAGATCGAAGTTGAAGGTGGCACGGCAGAAGGAGTAATAGGGTAGAGCTCCCCGGAACTATTACATCGAAGAAGAATCTTCCTCGATTTCAAATCCTTCACAGAAAAACCAGATGGGTCAAATTCAACAGACACATGATTATCAGTGGTGAATTTACGAACGGAAATCAAATTTTTTATGATGTCAGGAGCAACAAGAGTGTCTTTAAGCTTTAGGGTGCGAGATGGAATGTCGATGAACTTGGTACCGGAAGCAATGACTGGAATACTGTTACCATTGCCAACTAAGATGGAACGAACATTGCTAGTATTAAAAACATTGTTTAGGGTACCTGAGTCTGCGGTGAGATGCGATGTGGCACCGGTATCCATATAGAAAGCGTCGTCAGGAGAGTGTAAACTCATGGAACTGTACGCTTCGGCAATGTCACTGGGATGAAGGTATTCCGTGGATGGAGTGAGATATGCCTGTCCACGTCCAATACTGGAAGGTCGACCGCGTGACTGTCCACCACGTCCACGGCCTCGGTTGGAGCTGTGACCGAAAGGTTGCTGCCATGCTGTTTCCGGAGGTGCTGTGGGATACGGACAAGGTGGCGTTGCCCACTGTGGTGTCCAGTGATTGTGGTAAGCCGGATGTGGTGCACGATACAACTGGTAAAGATGTGGTGGAGTTGGAAGCAGTGGTGGAGCCGCAGTGGAGGAGGACGATCGACTGGTAAAACACGCCTTAACTTCCTTAGAGGGATGTTAGGCAATATATATTATTATGATTACGGTCAATCAATGAGAATATCCTGTGACCGGTAAATAAGGGAAAATATATTCTATTACACCCCCTTAGTGTGAGCGGGAGAGGAACAAACGCTAAGACTAGAACGAAAACTAAGAAACAACTGACGTGGAAGACCCTTCGTGAAGATATCAGCATACTGATTTTCTGAAGGGATGTGCAAGACGCGAATGTCACCAATACGAACTCTTTCACGAACGAAGTGGATGTCAATCTCTACATGCTTAGTGCGTTGATGTTGAACCGGATCACCAGTCATGTAGATAGCACTCACATTGTCACAATATACCATAGTAGCACGCCGTAATGGTATATGTAACTCAAGAAGTAGATTCCGTAGCCAGGTTGTTTCAGCCACCGCATTAGCGACGCCTCTGTATTCTGCTTCGGCACTGGAACGGGAGACAGTTGCTTGACGTTTTGAGGACCATGATACAAGATTGTCCCCAAGAAATATGCAGTAACCAGAGGTTGAGCGTCGTGAGTCAGGACAACCCGCCCAATCAGCATCAGAGTAGGCGGTTAGGGCAGAAATATTCGAAACCGATAGTGACAAACCGTGATAAATAGTGCCCTGAAGATATCGAATAATGCGCTTGATGGCTTGCATGTGAGGCTCTCGAGGATCATGCATAAATAAACATACCTGCTGGACTGCATAAGAGATATCCGTCGGTCGAGTGAAAGTAAGGTATTGTAGCGCCCCGGCCAGACTTCTGTATAAAGTAGGATCCGAAATTGCTGGACCAGAAGTAGCGCTCAGCTTAGAATTTGTGTCAACCGGAGTTGCCACTGGATTGCAGTTTGTCATGGATGCACGAGCAATAATATCCTTTGTATAGAGCGACTGAGATAAAAACAACCCTGATGAAGAACGAGTGGCAGTAATACCCAAAAAATGATGCAACGGGCCAAGATCAGTCATAGAAAATTCCCGTTTCATCAGGTCAATAAAACGGGACAGTAGAGCATCAGTAGAGGCAGTGAGTATGATATCATCAACATACAATAATAAGTATGCAGTATCCTGACCGGACCGGTAAATGAAAAGAGATGGATCACAAACACTACCCCGAAAACCACAACCTGTAATGAAAGTTGCAAACCTCTGAAACCACGCCCGAGGCGCTGATACCATGTTGGTTTTGGTAAAACACGCCTTAACTTCCTTAGAGGGATGTTAGGCAATATATATTATTATGATTACGGTCAATCAATGAGAATATCCTGTGACCGGTAAATAAGGGAAAATATATTCTATTAGTTGCAATTCCTACTAAATCAATTGTAGATTTCACTGTTTTTCCATGTGAGATAACAACATCAATTCCTACTGGTGTTGATGACGAAAAAGATTCTCTCAATTTCGAATTGATCCCTCCATTTCTCTTCATCGAGAAAGAAGATATCGATTCGCTTCATGGTGTGAGGCTACAATTTGAAGAACATTCAAAATTAGAGATCACTGGCTTCTCTGAGTTGAATCAAATAAAAATTGGTGAGGTGACAGATTCTTCCCTAGAATTTTACTTCAACAAGTTTGAGGAGAAGTTCGAAAATCATGCATACTTCAAGGAGTTAATGTCCATTTTCTGCAGCAAATTAAACTGTGTGGCTTGTTCTTCTTCTCTCCTTAATGCCACTCGCTCCTTATTTGATATAGGTAAGTGTACTGTGATCTCATCACTTACTTATGAGAAATTACTTCTTCAATTGCTTCTTAGTTTGGGGGCATGACTCAGATTTGTGGTTTGTACACTCGTTTCCTCGATTCTGTGTTAATGATTTTACAATTCTTGATGCAAAGAAGATATTTGTTCAAATGCCTGAGAGGGGTAGACTTTTATTACTCTTGTTTGCTAGAGTAATTACTATTGAGATTAGCTGTGAAAACCTTGCAAGCTCAAAGGATTTAATCGTTATTGACAGCAATAAATTGTAAGGATTGTGTTACTCTTCTTTTTGATGATACTCGTTCATTATTTGATCGCGGAAAAGGAATTGGAACCATTAGTGGATGCTCTTATTTTACTGGTGACTCTGAGTTCAGTTGGGGTTTACCTGCTTCTTGCTTGTTCATGCTACATGTTTATCCAATTTTATGGAATGAAAACAATGAGAATTTAGTTCATAAGCTGTTTTTTGGATATGTTTTTCGATTCGATACATTATCTAGCTTGGGGTACCACTCAGATTTTTCTGCTATACAGTTCATTGTTCTTCTTTGTGTTGATGATGTTGTGATTTGTTCTTCCTTTCTTCCTGCTTATACTCGATTGTTGTTTGATCGTGGAAAGGATTTCCAGCTTATTAAGAGGTTTTTTTATAATGGTGATTTTGAGTCATTTACTGGCATGCACTTGCATTTTGAAGAAGTTGAAACACCTGCAATAATTGCCCTCTCCAAGTTAAATCAAGTCACATTTGGCAAGGTAACTGATCCTGACAGCAACTATTGCTTCAACAAGTTTGAATAGCTTTACAAAAATTTTGTGTACTTGAAGAAATTGTTCCTTCTCCACCATAATTTACCATGTAGGGACAGTTTCTATATCAATTTTGATGATCCTTGCTCGTTATTTGATCGAGATAAGAGTACAGTTCGCTCATGGATTTCTTATATGCGTCTTATTTTTGGTTTCACTCTTCACCTTGGGTATGATTCAAATTTTCGGGTAATATATTTGATTTTTTTTATGTGCATTGTTGATCATACTATAATTTGGGGTAATACGAAGTTGCTGGTTCACATTACTGCGAGAAATGAATGTTTGTTGCTTTTGTTAGCAAGAGTAGTTGTTGTTGCTAAGGCTTGTCAGTGGTGGGTCCAAATGCTTACGATGTGGAGAGCAATGATTTTTCTTTTGCGGATGAAGTGTGGTTTACTTCATGGGATCGCAATTTATTCTCTCGGATCATTAGGTGTTTCCCTAAATATTTTTAAATGTGCTCACTTGTTTACTTCATGTGATACCTTAACTATCTTGGGTGACAGTGTAGGTGGTAATATGCAAGAATGCAACACAAGAAATCAGAATTTCCCTAAGGTATACTTCTTCAAATACATAATTCATATTGATTCTGTATGTGCCAGTTTACCTACTGCTGAGTATATTCGCCTCTTATTTGATCGTGGTAAAGAAATTGCACCTGTAGCGAGAGGTTCTGTTTTTGGTAGACATATTTCCAAATTCTACTTTATTTCTTGTTTGATTTTCGTAAGGGGTTGTTTTTCACCACGGAATTTGGCTACCATTTAGTTCTGTTGTTTGGAATCTTGAATGTGTTTGAGTTTATTATAAATAGAGAAAGGTGTGATGCTCGTCAGTTGGTTCATGAACTGCCGCAAAGAGTTTATATTCCTTGGTCTATTTTGGTACTACATATGGCAATGATGAAGGAACTTGGCGGTGTACCAGACCTGCATGTTTTTCATCAGTTCTGTTTGTTTGCAAGTAGCAAGCGTAGTAACAAGTACTTCGTGGGGGCAAGTGGGTACCCAACACCATCCACTCAACAAATCTGGACAATATTGAAAGCTCCCACCAGGCTTGGCACACCATTTCTAGAACAAGCAACGGCTGTGCATTACCTGTGAAGTTCCAATGCCGAGGAAGAGCCGTCTGCTGGCAGTTATGAAACTTCTGGACGTGTTACAGCCACAGGTGACTCGTTATTTCTGGACGAGTTACAGCCACAGATGAATCGTTACTAATGATCCATATTTCCACCATGGGTAGACAACACTGTACAAGTTCAGAGTGGAGCTTATGCAAATTGCAGCAGTCACGAGTCTTATTGCTAGTCTCTTCTATTAGTGCTTCCCAAGCTGCGAATTTTGATGATTCTACACATGCTTACCCACCTCTGGATGTCATGATGTACCCGATATAATGAGAAGAGGGCTTGGCAGTTTAGTTCTCATCCTTGAGGACAAGGATGTTTTCAAGGAGTGGGGAATGTCTTGTACCCGATATGATGAGAAAAGGGTGCCCCTTATCCCACATAGTGTCTGTATTTAGTAGTAGGCTTATTGGTAGTAATTAACTTATTAATGAGTGTCTTTATCATTTGTAAGGAGTGGTTTAGATGTAAACATTTGGGGGTATTGTAGCCGTTGGATCTATTGAGTAGAGTCGATCTTTATAAGCTCAAGTTCTGTAATAGTTAGGGCAAGAAAATTATTAATCAATCTAGAACTTTTGTTCTTTAGGCTGTGTTCAATTGAACTCAGAGAGGTTTATTTCAAACTCTAGGAAACTAGCTAGTGCTCTCTTTGCAACCATATATACGAACAATAACAAAGTAATACCAAGACCAACACCAGTACCACTGCATATTTTCGTCGGTATTATAATTTTT
The DNA here is from genome assembly GCF_003573695.1 of Papaver somniferum. NCBI lineage: Eukaryota > Viridiplantae > Streptophyta > Magnoliopsida > Ranunculales > Papaveraceae > Papaver > Papaver somniferum. The sequence continues at coordinate 74,992 of NW_020639929.1, forward strand.
CCGAACCTTTTGTTACTGGGTTATTAATTTTTTATTTTGTAAAGAAAGTTAACATCTCTTTGTGAATGTCTACACGAGCAATACTACATTGGAGGCTATATTCATTTCAATCGTTATCAATAAATGATCACAAAACTCAAAAAATGATCACAAAACTCAACAAATAATCACGAAGCGTATCGATTTCTTCCAGATAATACGGGCCATCCTCCTCAAAGTCGTCGTGATTGAATGGAAGTAATCGACCTTTCACTTTTACATGATCCTCAAATTTCCAGGCATTCTTGTTTTAAATTCATCACTATTCATTAATTGATCGACAAGAATATTATCTTTCTCCATCACTATTATGTATGTCACTATTTTCGATTAACAAAATTAAACTTTTCAATGATTGTCTTTCTGATGGAAAGAATTTATTTTGGAATCTCTTAAGTTTTTTTTCTTTAGATGTCTACATATTTGGATTGCAAGTCAATTTTTCTTAAGGGTTTCTATAATCTTATTTTGATGTAGCATAGTAGAACCATAAGGTGATGACAGGTTTGCTAACATAACAAAATAAACGTGAAATTTGAGTTAAATGCCGAAGGTTTTAGAGTCCGCTTATCAAGAACAACTAAAAACAATTAGTAATTTAGCTTGATTATTTATTCTTTAAATTAAAAAAAGAAAGAAAGAAAACCATTTACAATGCTTATAAGTTTTTTGTATCGCTCTCTCTTTTGCCTCTTCCAAGTTGTAGTTTATTGTCTCTTTTTATTTTCAAATACTCATCCTGAAAATTTTGAAGAGATTAAAGTTAGATGAACTAAACAAGAATGGTGAAAGAATAAATTGAATATACAAAGCTGAAGCTTCATATCCTTTGTGTTAGGAAAGTCCATGTGTCTCTATTCCTGCATTAAGAAGTTGACACATGTCTATCTTTATAACTAATAGGAAGTTTACATTCTTTATATTTGATTTGATGATGTTATGGTATGCTTGGTGCTAAAAGTTAAGATAGTTGGATTGTTAGATTTAAGTATCAGAGACATGTGTGAAGGGCGACAACACTTCTAACACAACCTTCATTTTTGAGCTTCAACCTTTGGACTTTAGTCAATCTGGCACAAAAATAAAATATCAAACTTGTTATTTGATTAACCAACTTTCATCCTTTTCTGATGAATAAACCCAGAAGAAAAATAGAGGCTCGAAGGCACAAGCCGGAACTCCGTCTTAGCAGCAACATCAACGTTGTTTTATTTTTAATCATAATTATTCTAACATTACAATTAATCATTAGCAGCAACGAGTTAAAGGCGCATCCGATAAATGATCATTAAGAAAATGAGCGAAATGTATTCTCTTAGTATAAGGATTAAAGTAGTACGAAGAGTTGGGGATATACAGTGAGACAATAAAAAGAGGAATAATTATTTTTCCTTTTCTTATATAAACAAAATCTTATATTTTAACTAACTTTAAATACAAAAAACACAAAAAAATTGGGAGGTACATATACAAACACGTGCAACTTCTAAATGGCTGCGGGAACAAAGGTACGCACGTGGCTTTCTTGGCATAGACGGTCCGGAGCCTAGACTTGAATGAACTATTCATGCTGAATCCAAAATAAAAAAATTACTTTCTTATGGTTATGAGTTACAACATTCTGGAAATTAATGTTTCCTTTCTATACTGATGTTTGATTTACGATTTTTGATTCGATCAAAACATCTGCAATTGATTCCAGATCCAAACAATTAGTAATTAGAAGAAGAAAAAAATCATTGATTGGTTACAATTGATTTTGAATAGTTAATTTTTAACAAATTAAAACTTACCAAACTTAAAATCTCATCTTGCTCTTCTAGATTGTGTTATATCATATTGTTTAGGCTTGAATCTTCAATAACAATCAGATTAAAACGAGAAATTTATAGGATTTTGTGACGCCATATATTAACTAAATCAGAACCCTAACTATGAAGAAAGAAACCTAAAATATATATACATGACCAACGAGAATACAAATTAAATTGAATGAGATAGAGAAGAATGAAAGAGGGAATTTGAATGTTATCAAAGATATGGGCAGAGAGGGTTGGATGTCTCATATGGATTTTGATAAACAAGAAAAAAAATTAAGAGACGTACATTTTTCTATTTCCAACAAAAAATAATATAAAGAAAAAAAACATAAGTGTTTTTGAATTTCTATTGGTCAATTAAGAAAGTCGGTATGTGTACCCCGGTTTTATATGGGGTGCATAAATTTCACTCTCACGAATTGATGCACAAGTAAACTAAACTTCCCAATAAAGATTGATTCATGTAAGTTTGTTAGAAGCTTGTCTTGAGTTATAAAGAAGAAGGTGCACTGGCGTATTTATCGATATATGTACACAATGATTTAGCCCAAGAACAATGACTAAGTTTTCTGTAAACCAACAACAAATAGTGGAGTTCGGTTAATCTCCAAGACAAAATTAGTTCGTGAACCAGTCAAAACAAATTTTGAATAATATTGTCGTCTCGGAGTTCAGGAACTTCTTATAACTACAAGTTCGCAAACTGTCCGAATACGATCGTGTACGTGAGTTATAAAAGGCGTCCAGGAACCTCTTAAAATCAAGCAGCTCGCGTACTGACCAAATAGGTTTGTGTACTTTAGGACTCGCGTACTTACCAAATCGGTTTGTGTACTTTAGTACTCAAAAGTGTCCGGGAACATCTAAAAATCAACTAGTTTTTGTAAACCATTTCGTATGCATGAATTAATAAAATATTTTATTCATCAAGTGTAAGATCATTATATTCAACATTAGTGTGCCGAACAAATCGTTTGTGATCATGAATGTAACTTTATGTATCCTACGATCTTATTCCGCGATTATGATTTATTGGATATATTACTCGATAAGTAATTTAGAACTTCTAATTGCTTCAATTTATTTTTCGAGATTTTTCAAGTACTTGCTTAATTTTTCTTCGTTGCAATTTCATCATAATAGTAAATTAATACGATGTAGTTGATAGACACATTTTTGTGTCTAATTTGTCCTCAATGTTCTGTATTGTTGGTACTCGTTTTCGTACTTATTATGGTGTTTTATGTGTTTGTAGGTATTTTTGGGAAATAAACATTTTTGAAAAATTCGGCTCGAAAAGTTGCTCGGGGCACCCCCGGAAAAGTACTAAAGGCACCCTCATTTTGGATTAGGGCACCCCCAGGCACCCTAGCTGTTAAAAGCGCCCATACTCTGGATAGGGGGAAACCATCATCTTCCTCATTTGAATTTTGGTTTTGGCGGGAAATTGGTTTTTCACGTTGGCAGTTTAGGGTTGCGATTTTGAAGGAGTTTTAGGGAGATAAAAGAGTGATATTGATTGGGTATGTTCTTATGGGCTAGACATGGATGATAGAGGTGTTAGATTCGATCCAGTGTGGCTGGATATTCCGCGAGAAGAAAACAGGGGAGTTTATTCTCGTAAGAGGTTATCACGGGATTGCGCAAGATTTAGACGTGTTTGGAGTGTGCTAAACTGGAGCAGAAACGTGTAGAAGACAAATAACAGTTTGTTGGATGGCTACAGACGCGTGAGAAGCTGTAAAAAAGGGAAGAAATCCCTTGACTGGCAGTGAAGAATATTATCGAGTAAATGAAGATTATCCGGAGTTATTGGCGAGTATTTTTGATTCTGGAGAGTATATAAAGGGTGCTGAGGGTTATTAAAAGGGTTACGGAGAGTTTGGAGAAGGACAATGCGTAAATCAGAGCTGCAGAGAAATCTTTTTTGTTGCTGAAGAACACGAAGAACATAGACCCACACAGGAAGTCGTTTTGCTATAGTAACAACGACAGTTAGGTCCTATCGTTCCCTGTAACAAGTTCGGTTTGTAACACTTATAACTGTTAGAAAACCCGTTTTAATTGATTTCTCTCCCATTTCATTATTTGTACACCACCTTTGAGCGATAAAAATGAATTTTGAGCGTTTTTTCCTAATGATGAGCTAAATCCAATGCTTGGGGTGACGGAGGAAGCCATTCTTTCAAGAATTATGTGGTAATATTTATTTTATAAATTTATGCAATATTTTATGATTAATTGCATTGATAAAAATAAATAAATTAAATGATTCTTATTAATCAAATGTGTTTTCTCTTGATGATGCATGCTTAGTTTTAGACTCTTGATGCGTTATACTTGCGACTAACATTTGATATTTTGGGAATCTAATTTTGGCAATACTTTAGAATCGAATCAATTGTTTAAATTGCATGATATAAATTAATTTAGAACCACATAAGTATTGATGAATGGTGAAATCCTAGCTCCAGCCTCTTCATAATTTTCACAACATATCAACATTTATTTACTTTATTTTCTTTGCTTTAAAATTAAGTCTAAAATCTATTGCTTTCACAAGTCTCAACGAACCTACTACTACAAAACAACTTGAAACCACACCAATTTTTGGCGCCGCCGACGCGGACTTGTCTTTAGGCTGGAGTTTTTAGATTTTTATTTGTTTTTTATTTTTATTTTATTTGTTCTTCTTTACATTTTTGGGTTTTATCTTTTCCTTACAGATTTTGGAGTTTGGAACGAAAGAAAAATTTGCCAAAGTTTTTGGTGAATACTTAAAGATTTGGAGTAAAAGCAAAGCGAAAGGAGCGAAAGAAAAGAAGAATAAAAATTAATTAAAAAAAAGAGAGAGAGAGAGACAAAAAAAATTAGAATTTTTTTTAGATTATCTTTTTCTTTTGCACTTTATTTTTGGACTTTGGACTGTGGACTTTGGGACTTTATTTTTTTAAAACCCTACGGAAGGGTAGTTTAAATATCAGTTGTTTGCAGAGAAGGACGGCGATTACGATATCGCCTCGGCCTCTCGGGTTTGTACATGACATAGGAGTCGTGGTCCGAGTCGACTTCAACGGTTCATCCCCCGTCTGGTACGGGAGGTAAGTTTGTCGAAACACTCGTGAATCCCCTGTCAGCAAGTTACTGTATTACTTCGTTTGCATATATGCTGAGATTTGAAAACGGATGCTTTAATTTCCTAGTAAAGGGAAAGGACTGGCTATACAAGATAAGGGTTCGGATTTCATCACCTTCTCTTCTTGCCCGCCTTAGGAAAACGAAACCAAACGCGAACCTAAGACTAAAATTTGACTAGAACGAGACTTATAGGGTAACGATCTTAATAGGAAAGTCATTCGAAAAATATTGGTTACTCTTTTAAGCATGCTTCAAAGTTCATGGTGGTTTCTGTGAGTTGAATATGCCGCCTTGTAACGCCGGTGAGGCCTTGGGTATCAAAGCTCCACTGAGCTTCCCTCGTCTCGATTCAACTTACTTAAACTTGGATTGATTCCAGAGGGGTTTGCTTAAATTGTAACGAATTCCCTTTCGAAGGATTAGAAGTTGGTCTAGAAACAATCTAAGTGGAGCCATCATGCTTTTTGTTTGCTAGAAATCAGTATGTTTGCTGTGGTGGAGTCAGCCTTGTTTGTATTTGCATAGAACTTCCCTTCCTTTTAGGATTTCTTTCTTTTTATTTTGTTTTTCTAGTATATTCCCGAGGTCATTAGAAAACGGGCTTGGAAAAGAGATAATCTAGGTCGATTGATTAGTGAAAAACCTAGTAGTTCTTCTTGTGGAAGCGGGGAGCTCGAAGACTCTTCTTTTGAGAGCCCTGTTTTTGGAAACTTCAGTTTTGAGAACCTATCTCTTCGTGAGGAAAGTACCCCTAGTACTTCTGTTGTGTCAGCAATGACAACTTTGAAAGATTACATGTTCCCAACTAGGTCCACCCGAGCCTCTTGCATTAAATTCCCAGCCATTACGGCTAATTTCGAGATAAAACCTAGTATTCTCCAGATGATCCCTATATTCTTATGAAAGGATGATGAGAACCCTTATTTTCATATTAGGGACTTTGAGGAAATTTGTGGAACAATTAGGATAAAGGACCTTACGATGAAGTCTTGAAACTTAAGATGTTTCCCTTTTTTTGAGAGACAAAGCCAAGACCTGGCTGAACAACCTACCGTCTGAATCCATAGAAACATGGCAGGAACTTATCGCTGCCTTCTATATGAATTCTACCCTAAGCATAAAACTGCAGCTGTTAGGCAAAATTAGTGCTAGTGTGCAACAAGAGGGAGAGTCTCTTTATAGTTTTTAGAGATTCAATGATCTCTATCCCAGTGTCCTCACCATGGATTTGATAATATGAAACTTGTAGAGATTATTTATGATGGTTTAGACTATTCGACCAAAGCCATGGTTGATCTATGTGCGCTGGTGAGTTCACTAGTAAAAATGCTGATGATGCTTTTACCTTCTTAGGAGCTATCGCTGAAAAATCCCAACAGTGGGAATCTTGTGTTGAACCCCCTAAAAGACTCTTGGTCAATAGAAGTAGCACCAATGTGGTAGATACAAGTTTTGGTCAGATGCTAAGTTTGCTGCTTTATCTAGAAGGTTAGAAGCTTTGGAATGAATCAGTCTAAAAATAGGTCCCTTGTTGAACCTAATAGAGCCTCTCAAGTCTCTAGTTGTGGAATAGAGCCCGATAATTCATTTTGGGAAGGTCAGTTAGTGAAGCAAGCCCATGATGTCTATAACAATGCTAGGTTTGAGAACCGTCAGAAGTTTGACCCATACTCAGAAACCTACAACCCTGGTTGGAGAAACCATCCTAATTTCTCTTGGTCTAAGGGCCAGAGTCAAGGCCAGTCTAGCAATTCTCAGCCTCCCCCAGGTTTTTTTTAAGAACTCTTCAGGTCAAACCCAGTTTCAGAACACTTCTGAGAAAAAGATCTCTACCTTAGAGGAAGCTATCACTATGTTAGTAATAACCATGACATGCTATCAAAGAACCACATGAGCTTTCAACAAGAAACTAGGCAGAATTGAAGAAATTCCCAGAGTCTTGCCAATTAGAACTTCAAGTAGGACAAATAGCTAAGTTTATAAGTGAGAGAGAAAATGGAAGGTTCCCTAGTCATACTGATCCTAACCCCAAAGGAGAGAAATCGTACAATCATGTGAATGCTGTCACAACCCTGAGGAGTGGAAAGAATGTCGACAACAAGGTTGCCATGCCTGATAGTGAACATGCTGTAGTTCACCCTGCCGAGCCAGAAAATGAGGAGACTGATAGAGTCTCCAAAGAGACCAATAAGGGTCCTGATGAGCCCGGCTTTGTTCCCAGAGCCCCGTTTCCCCAACTGCTAGTTCCGACTAAGAGGGAGTACAACTTTAATGATATATTGGAGGTTTTTAAGCAGGTTAATATCAACCTTCCATTATTAGATGCAATTAGGCAGATTCCCTCTTATGCCAACTTCTTTAAGGACTTGTGTACGCGAAAGCGTAAGCTCAGTGTCCAGAAGAAAGCCTTCATAGCTAGTCATGTGAGTTCTATTATTCAGAATACCACTACTCCTAAGTATAAAGACCCAGGGTCCCCTACCATTGCTTGTACAATAGGTAAATACCGTGTTGAGAAAGCGTTGCTTGACTTAGGAGCCAGTGTGAACTTACTTCCGTACCATGTGTACCTTAAGCTAGGACTTGGTGAGATGAAACCTACCCAGGTAACACTTCAGTTAGCTGATAGGTCCGTTAAAGTTCCTCGTGGTGTGATCGAGGATGTTCTCATAGAGGTTGACAAGTTTATTTATCTAGTGGATTTTATTATCCTAGATACTCAACCTGTCCCTTACCCAGAGAACCAAATACCAGTGATTTTAGGTCGCCCGTTTTTATCCACGTCTAATGCGATCATAAACTGTCGAAATGGTATTATGAATCTATCCTTTGGTAATATGACTATTGAGTTGAATATTTTTAATGTTAATAAGCTACATTCTGAGCTAGATGACACATGCATTGAAGAGGTCAACATGATAGGAACCTTAGTTCCGAAGTCTGTACCAAACACCGAATCGGAAGATCCATTAGAAAGTTGTCTAGACCGTTTTAACATGGATTTCGACGATGATAGCAACATTGAACAAGTAAATGCTCTGTTGGATTTTATTCCTATGTTAGATATCGATAGATGGAAATCTAGGTTTGAACCATTACTAGCTACCAAATCTACCTTGAGCCCTTATTTCAAAGAGCCTAAAGATCCTCCTAAGTTGGACCCCAATTATGCATTTGTAGGCCCATCTGAGATTTTGCCTATAACTTCCGATTTGGATAGTGATCATGAGATTAGGCCAGTAACCGTGCTTCAACAGAATAAGGAAACTCTAGGTATGACCATAGAGGATATGAAACATATAAGTCATATAGCTAGTATACCTCAAAAGAATTTAGAGGATGAACCACCTGATTATAACTCAGAGAAATCAATTGACCTTTTTCAGGAACCGGATGGTCTAGAAATTAGGAATATTGTGACTAGTTTATCTAGAGACACCCAAAACTCTAAGTTTGGGGGTAGTGAACTAGAAGAAGCTCTAGAGTATTTTAAATACTATCCGGATCTGGAAATTCAAGCCATAGTTAAAGGTCTTACGGAGAATAGTGATTACCCTAAATTTGGTGGTAGAGAGTGTCAATTATCCCCAGTAGAAGTCCCTAACTTGGGACTCAAGCCTAGTGCATCTGAGGTATCGCTTGAGTCTATTCAGACTCCATAACCTGATCCTCCTGATATTGTTCAGGAGGAAATCTATATATTAGAAACCCGTTTTTCGAATGAATCTATTTTTCAAGACACTCTTATGAAGCCCAACTGGAGGCTCTGGATAGATCCGGTTGTCTTTCAAGAAACCTTAGATGAGGATGTGCTCCTTTTGTTCATTTTTATGAACCAGTGCAGTTGTCTCATATTGGTGTTAGCTCTATTTGGTATTATGGACCCACAACGTTTTCGGCTATTGGTATATGACTTTGGAAGGTGAAGATCCTTTTTGAGGTATTTGATGTCTGGCTGAAGACTTTAAACTTAGCACTTCTTGGGAGGTAACCCAATTTCACGCAACACGGTAATATCTTTCCTCAACCCTTTTTGCTTCAAGTGGTAACAATTTCTCCTCGTTCATGCTGTTAATTTTATCATTAGAAACATTGAGGACAATGTTAGATTTAAGTTTGGGGGTATGGGAGAAACTTTTTAGTTGCACTTTTGAAACTTCTAGCGTCACATGGTATCCGGTTAGCTAAGTTTGCATATTGTTTCTCACCGAAAAGATAGAAATTTAATGCTAGAGATAACAACTTATTGAGACATTAGAGAAAAAGACATTGAGATCCTTGAAATTCAGGAGAGAACTTGTTCTTTTTAGAGGGTAACCGTGATGGACCTAACCATACATGATGGAAAGGCAAGTAGGTCAGGAAATGCCAGAAAGACAAAGCAACCTCACAATGTAGTCTTAGTTACTGTATTGCGACTCTCTCTCAGTAGAAACTTATCATCATCAACAAGCGGAGCGACATCAAAATCTATGAAGAAAGTGAAGACGTTTTAGGTTTAGAAGCAACAATAGAAGAGAATAATTCAAAAATCAAAGTTGAAGTTATAAGAGCAAATGATATAAGTTGTTAGAATCCATGATACCAAGACATCACAAGTTGCGAAGATCCAAGTTTTGAAAGTCCTTCTCTCATGGCCATGTAAATTTTTGTCTTGTATTTTAGCTAAAAAAAATGAAATAAATGGAAAAAAAAAACATCATTACGTTCTTTTTGTTCAATAAGGCCATAGGGAAGAAGAAATTTATAAGTCAAGCAAGAAATCTAAGAGAAGAGTTAATTGTCAAGGTTCTATGAGGTTCGAGAGTTTATCATCAACAGTTGAAGACCGAAGAAGGCGTTGTTTCTACTGGGCACTGTGAGAGAGTCGAAGAAATATGCATTTTGGTTGCTTTGTTAGTATGCTTTCAATCTGGCACAAGATCTTTCTAGCACTGGTTTAACTCATCACACGTAATTAGTCCAGCTGTGTAGCAGATGTCCCTCTCATTTTTATCTCTCTCCTAATCTTATCCAGCTGTAAAGCAGCGGACACATCTTACAATGTTTATCTAGCTGTATAGCGGATATCTCTTTATCTAAGTCGTGTGGATGTGTCTCCCCTTTTCTTCAGTTAGCTTTAGAGCTGACACCTTTAATTTCTATGGCATTCTATTTACTTAGAGATAGGTTGAGAATATGTATGTCCTCATAGCTCTTTGGATACTTGTGACCAAATAGAACTAAGGTTTTGTGGGTACACCTCTGGTAAACCCTCCGGAGACAACACTCCGCCACTAGGGCCACCTAGTGGTTTAACGGCTTACTGCACGTGCTAAGTGTAGTCATTTTATTTTAGATTAGATTTGCTCGAGGACTAGCAAATAATAAGTTTAGGGGTATTTGATAGACGCATTTATGTGTCTAATATAGCTCATTTGTATATATTGTTAGTGCTCGATATCGTACTTATTTGGTTATTTTATTTATTTGTAGGTGTTTTTGGAAGAATAAGGCTTTGTGGCGAAATTGGCTAAAAATGCGGCATTTGGACCTCCGTTGATAATTACCAGAAGCACCCCAGAAGTATGTTGGAGACACCCATAAATACCCCGGTGGAACCCCGAAAAAGTATGGAAAACATCCCAGAAGAATTGCTAAAGGAATCCATAAGTTGGATAAGGGGCACCCACTTGAAAAGGGTTGACCACTTGCTGTTCGCACCCCATCAGAGGATAGGGGGACACCCTTCTTCTTCACGTTCAAAATAGAAAAATGGCGGGAAATTTGGAGTTCACAGCAGTAAATTAGAGTTTGGATTTTTGACGTGATTTTATGAGATTCAACACTGGATTTCGATTGGGCTGGACTCTAATAGACTTAACAGGGCTTCTATGGGAAATTTCCTCGATCCAATTGGGATGGAATAGCCGGGAGAAGAGATCAAAGTCCAAACAGGACACCGCTTCTCTGTTTAGGGTTCAAGAATTGTTTGAGAGAATTATGGGATATTCTTACGTGAAATACACATCAAATCAGTTTATTCCAAGTCATAGAAGAGATTTGTGACGAGAGAATAGCTAACAAAACAGTGGAACGCAACAAAAAGGGAATTATTCTCCCAACTTCCCGTAAAGAATAATGGGAATTTTCAACGATTTAGATCGAGTTTCTAGGGGATTTAAAGCCTATAAATAGTTTGGTTTATGTCATAGAAGGGTTAGAAACCCTGAGGAGAGAATTGAGAGTCCAGGAGAGCCGAGGAGAAGCGATTACAAAGAAGACAGTGATGCTGCTGCTGCCATTGAAGAGATTCAAGAACACGAAGAACAGACTCACATAGTCAGTCGTTCTTCAACAGTCTTAAAAAACAGTACCAGTGTCGTTCTTTTACAGCAGTAATGGCTTATCGTTTACAGCAGTCGCACTTACCCCTTTGTAACAGTGACGCTGTAACACTTTTACAGCGTCGCTAATTCCTGTTTCATCTTATATACATCAATAAAAACACATATTTTAGCCATGAATTTATCTTGTGAGTGTGTTTTTGATATGAGGAGCTAAACCCCTTAGCCAAGGCGACGGAGGAAGCCATTGGTCCTTATTTATGGTATAATTCTAACTTTATTATTTATTTGAAATATTATTACATGATTATTTGCATGGAATTTTTATTGGAAAATTGATTTTTATTGAACAATTGTGATTCATTTTGATGGAGCATGCTTAGTTTAAGACTCTTGATGTTTCATGCTTGGTGTTTACATTTATTACTTCAAAAATCTACAAAAGGCATAATATTAGAATCACTCTAAAAGAAAAATTGCATGAATATTAATTATTAGAATTTATCAAATAATGGGTGAATGGTGGAATCCAAGTCTTGGTGTTTTTCCCTAAAGTTTTCAAACAAATTTATTTGCATGTTTAAATTTAAATCTAGAAAATTGTTTTCTTCACAAGTCTGAAAAGACCCAGTTTTACCACTACAACTACAATCACTTTTGAAATACCATCAGTGATCTAGAAAGTAGGCTAGTGACCGTCCTTCAGAATAACATGGAAGCTTTAGGGTGGACCATAGCAGACATTAAGGGTATAAGTCCTACTGATTGTATGCATCATATCTATTTAGAGAGTGACACCAAACCTTCTAGGGAGATGCAACGTCGACTGAACCCTAATATGAAAGAAGTAGTTCGAACCGAGGTTCTTAAGCTGTTAGATGAAGGCATTATCTACCCAATTTCAAACAGTAAGTGGGTCAACCCCGTTCAGGTTGTTCCCAAGAAATCTGGTATTACTGTAGTCCAGAATGATAACAATGAGTTAATCCCAACCCGGGTGACCACGGGTTGGCGTGTCTGTATTGAATATAGTAAATTCAACAAGGTCACTAGGAAGGACCACTTTCCCCTTCCCTTCATCGACCAAATGCTAGAGAGATTAGCTGGACGTAGCCATTATTGCTTTTTAGATGGATACTGCGGTTATAATCAGGTTGTTATTTCCCCAGAAGGCCAAGAGAAAACCACTTTTACCTGTCCCTTTGATACCTTTGCGTATAGACGCATGCCTTTCGGGCTATGCAATGCCCCTGCGACCTTTCAACGTTGTATGTTGAGCATATTTTCTGACATGGTAGAACGGTTCTTAGAGGTCTTTATGGATGATTTTTCAGTGTTTGGTTCGTCTTTCGATGAGTGCTTGCATCATTTGTCATTAGTTTTGACTAGGTGTAAGGAAAAGAATTTAGCTCTTAATTGGGAGAAATGTCACTTCATGGTTCGTTCAGGAATTGTTGTAGGGCATATCGTATCTTCGAAGGGTATAGAGGTAGACAGAGCCAAAGTTGACCTTATTAAAACTTTACAGGTCCCAAAAACCGTAAGAGATATTAGATCATTCTTGGGGCATGCAGGTTTTTATCGTCGATTCATTAAGGATTTTAGCTTAATTTCTAGACCTCTTTGCAATTTTCTTACAAAAGACGTTAAGTTTGTCTTTGATGATGCTCGTTTAGAGGCTTTTGAGAAGCTTAAGAATTGACTCACTACCTCCCCCATAGTCCAGGCACCCAACTGGAACCTACCCTTTGAGATCATGTGTGATGCTTCAGATTATGCTATTGGTGTTGTGCTAGGTCAGCGATAAAGTAAGTTACTTCATGTGATTTACTATGCTAGAAAAACTCTGAATGATGACCAGTTGAACTATACCACTACGGAGAAGGAACTATTAGCTATTGTGTTTGCCTTAGAAAAGTTTAGATCCTACCTCTTAGGTTCTAAGGTCATAATCTTTACTGATCATGATGCTTTGAAGTATCTTCTTTCCAAGAAGGATACTAAACCTAGATTGATTAGATGGATCCTATTGTTGCAGGAATTTTCCTTAGACATTAGAGATAAAAAAAGGTGCAGAAAATGTAGTAGCAGACCACTTGTCTAGGATTGTTGTGGATACCTTTAATGATTCTCCTCATGTTAGGGATAGTTTTCCTGATGAACAACTGTTCTCTGTTACCGAAGCACCTTAGTATGTTAATATAGTGAATTATCTTGTTACTGGTCGAATGCCCAAACATTGGGGTAAACAAGATCGTTATAGGTTTTTAGCCTAGGTGAAGCATTTCTTTTGGGATGATCCTTATTTGTTTAAGTATTGTTCAAACCAGATTATTAGGAGATGTATACCTGAGAGTGACCAGTCCAGTATTATTTCCTTTTGTCATGATCATGCTTGTGGGGGTCACTTTAGTGCTAAGAAGACTGCTGCTAAGATATTGCAGTGTGGATTCTATTGACCTTCGTTGTTTAAAGACTCCCATAGTCACTGTGTTACTTGTGAGCGTTTCCAGAAGTTAGGAACCATTTCCCGTAGGAACATGATTCCCTTGAACCCTATTTTAGTTGTTGAGGTCTTTGATGGGTTATTGACTTTATGGGTCTGTTTCCTAATTATTTTGATAACCTTTACATCATTGTCGCTGTAGACTATGTATCTAAGTGGATTGAGGCGGTTGCGTGTAAAACCAATGACCGTACGGTTGTGATTGAGTTCTTAAAAAATAATATACTTACACGTTTTGGTACATCGCGAGCTATAATTAGTGATGGAGGGTCTCACTTTTGTAATGGACCTTTTAGGCTTTTGATGAAGAAATATGGTATTACACATAAGGTAGCTACCCCATATCATCCACAGACTAGTGGTCAAGTAGAGGTTTCCAATAGGGAGATAAAACGTATATTAGATAAAACAGTTAATCCTAATCAGAAAGACTGGTCGTCTGAGCTTATTGATGCCTTATGGGCTTACCGTACTGCGTTTAAGACCCCCATTGGAATGTCGCCTTATCGGCTTGTGTATGGAAAGGATGTCAATTACCTGTTGAGTTAGAACATAGAGCTTATTGGGTTGTTAAGAAGATTGACAAGGCAGGAGCCCATAGGAAACTCCATCTCAATGAGTTGGAAGAGATTCGTGTAGATGCTTACGATAGTGCGAAGGAGTATAGGAACAAAATGAAACTTGTGCATGATAATAATATTTTAAGAAAGTCATTTTCTCCATGTCAAAAAGTTCTTCTGTATGATACCCGCTTACATCTTTTCCCTGGGAAGTTACGTTCTCGGTGGACGGGTCCTTTTATTGTTCGCGTTGTCTTTCCTCATGGAGCTGTTGAGATCGAAACACCAGATGGTAGTAGTTCTTCGAAGGTTAACGGTCAGAGATTGAAACCCTTTTTAGAGCCCTTTCTTACAGGTGATGTTGAGGAGGTCCCTCTGGAGGACCCTGTTTACCCTTGATTGGCCATCAAGGCGATTGTATGTTGTATATTAGTTTTTGATTTCTCTCTTCACCCAAATACTATCTTTCCGACTTCTCTCTTTACTGATCCCTCATGTTACTTTTCTTTTTGATATTGCTCTTTCATTAGAAACATTGAGGACAATGTTAGATTTAAGTTTGGGGGTGGGGAAGAAACTTTTTGTTAGCTTTTAGTTGCAATAAATAAACTCCATAGCCTTGAAATTTATGCTTATTATGGTTGGCACTAACCAATCTAAGTTGATGGGAACATCTTGGTTGTAGGAGTTGAGGAACCTATCTGATTAGATGGAAACATCTAAAGAGTCTATTCATAAGAGCACAAAGCTCAGGTGTTAGAATTATAAAAAAACATGGTAGTTTCGCCATAACTCGTTGAATCCTAATCCATTCGTCTGTTTTTAACTTTCTTTTTTCTCTCTCATGGTGCTCCGGCGACCATTTTGGTGATTCCAAGCCAGATTTTTTCTCCGTTTTCAACATGATTCTGTTGATTTTTCTTCTTCATTTGTTTTCCGTACTCGTTTCTTTCGATCTTCCACGGTTTTTTTTTGTTTTTTCATTTGTCTTTCTACGGTGTTTTGCTTGCTTTCCTTTTGATTTTCTAGGGTTCGAACCTTTTCTTTTTAGGATTTTTTCGTTTTTGTTGCCGCCATGCCTAGCATCACTAGGGCTTCTTCCTGTTCGATATTGCCTGCATCTTCTCCTTCCCGGTCTTCTACTTCCATAGACGAAGCCACGCCATAAGACATCTTTTGCCATTTTCTGTTCAAGCATTTCCATGGATGTATGGATGGGGTTAACATCAGAGGTTATGCAAAGGGATCCTTCTTGAAGCACGTATACGACAAGCACTTAATCTATGAAGATTCTAAAAACTTCTGCAGAGAACAAACGGCTAACAACCTGCACATCTACACAGCTTGGGAGAGGGTTCTACGATGTTTGCGAATGTGGTTATGCAGCAGATGTATGCTTCTGCATGGTTGGAAGAAATCTTGCAAGGGAAGTGATGGTGCTGTGCACAGAGACTTCATTGCTGGACCTTTCAAGGATCAAGGGGTTGAGTTTCTTCTTTATGGTTTAGATAAACCAGGTGAGGATACGTCAGTTTGCTTGGGTTTTACAACTAATGTGGTTTGTGATGACGTTACAGAGGATGGTGTTGCTGCTGTCACGGATGGAGCTGAGTCTATAAGCTTATCCACTGATCTACTCAACGCCGTACTCCAAAGACACTTCACGACCGTCACTAGTTTTCCCCACAAGTGCAGGCTTGCCTTTGCGAGAACGCTGAAGGATTTCCTAGAAAGAGTTATTGCTAATCCCGGTAGTCTGTCAGCATGGTTGCATCTTGTATTCCTCCCAATATGCACTTTCACCTTGTTCAAACCGAGGAGTTCAGCCGAGAAGAAATCTGGCAACAAGAAAAGGTTGCAGGTCGCAGCTATCCATCAAGCTCTGTCTGTTTAGAAGGAAAATAACGGTTTTTCTATATAGGGGTGATCATAAAAACCGGAACCGCGGATTTGACCCGTATCCGTCCGCAAAATTGCGGATTTCACCCAAACCGCAAAACGTATGGGCCGGACACGGGTGGGATTCTCAAATCCGCACGTTTTAGCGGTTTGGGTGCGGTTGAATATTGAAAACCGCGGATTACCCGTACCATAGGTTAGTAAAGTAAAACCTTATAACATAAGACAGGCCCAGACCCCAATTCAATAGCATTGGCTTCCACTAGGCTTAAATGGGCTTCCACTAGGCTTCCAATTCAATTCAATATTAAAGTAAAACCTTAAATGAGCTTCCACTAGGATTTACGCAATGGTAGTAACGACTACCCACTAAAAAAACGATGACAAAGACAGGCCCAGATCTCTTTTTTTTTTTTAATCCCTAATCCGCGGTTAATCCGCAACCGGACCGCACAATCCGCGGATGATTGGGCCGGTCAAGGTTTGATTTTTCAAATCCGCAGCTTTGACGATTTGGTTGCGGGTGACCCCTAATCCGCAGCCGTCCGTCCGTTGCACACCCCTAGTTCTATACTGTTATATAAACTCTTACACCAGCCTGCACTTAATGGGCTTAAGAAGACAGATGAGAAAAGACAAGGTGCTGCTACCTTGTTGGCCTGCTAAAAGAAGCTAAGTTGCGGACATTTTGCAGCAACCATCCATGTGTTATCTTCGTATGGGGTGGCTCCTTGTAACGAGGACACTTATCTTGAATTATTAGACAAGCATCCATCTGCGCCTCTCCTGCTATTCTCGGCGATGCGGTCATTGCGGATCCAATCACAGTGGATTCACGAGCTGTTTTAGGATCTATCAAGAGCTTCCCAAAAGGCACGTCATGTGGCCGTGATGGTTTGCGTGCACAACACTTAGTAGATGCAATGAGTGGGGCTTCAGAGGTTGTTGCAGATGATTTACTAGTTTCGATTACAGGAGTTGTCAATCTTTGGTTGGATGGAAAATGTCTTGCGGTTTTAGGAGAGTTTATCGCCAGTGCACCTTTAACTCCACTTATTAAACCTGGAGGTGGAATTAGGCCCATTGCTGTTGGTACGGTATAGTGTAGGTTGGTTTCCAAAGTGGCTGCTTTCTCTGTTGGAAAGGATATGTCGTCTTATTTGGGAGATTACCAATTCGGGGTTGGTATTCCTGCTGGTGGGGAAAGTATTTTACATGTTGTAAATCACTTATTGGAGATGAAGGGTCACTCGGACAAAATGTCAATGTTACTCATTGACTTTTCCAATGCTTTCAACATGGTGAGCAGATCGCAACTCATCAAGGAAGTTCGCCTTCACTATCCAGGTATCTCTTGTTGGGTAGAATTTTGTTACTTGAGACCTTCTAAACTCTATTACGATCATTATATTTTGTCCTCTGCACTTGGAGTTCAGCAAGGTGACCCTCTCGGTCCCTTACTATTTGCATTGACACTTCACCCACTTGTGAAGACTATTGATTCTCAATGTAAACTCGACCTGCACGCTTGGTACCTTGATGACGGAATAATTATTGGGGATACCTTGGAGGTATCCAAGGCCTTAAGCACAATTCAGACTGAAGGAACTGACAGGGGATTACATCTTAATATAAAGAATACGGAAGTCTTTTGGCCGAGCACAGATGACGGTTTTTTCCCCCACTGATATTGGCAGACCCTCTGATGGTGTTAAACTTTTGGGTGGACCAGTGAGTTTGGATTTGAACTTTATTAGCGATATGATGTTGAGCAGTATGAATAAGACTGTTCAATTAATGTCAGCAATCAAGAAACTCAAGGACCCTCAGAGTGAGATGCTATTACTTCGTAATTGCACTGGTGTGTCTAGATTATATTTTGCAATGCGTACTACCAATCCTGCAGCCCTGCAATCTGCCACTTCCCTTTTTGATGATCATCTACTTAAGTATTTGAGATTACTAATTACTGGTGATGGTGCGGGGTTTGGTCCTTTACAGCAGCGATTAGCTACCTTGCCTATCAAAGATGGTGGACTTGGCATTTACACTATAGCTGATACCAGCGCTTATTGTTACCTCGCTTCTCAGAGTCATACTACTTCGGTGCAAAAGGTGATTCTTGGTAATTCATTCTCCTCAGACAAAGGGTCCGCTTATCACTTTGCGCTTCAGAATTTTATTCAGTTATGTGGTTTACCTTCTACATACTATGTCGATGATACTGCCTCTCCTTCCATGCACTCCCTGGAAGTCACTTATTTTGATGCAGTTAAGAAGCAAATCCCATACCAATTTTTTATGTCTGCAAGAGATTCCATCTTATGGCAGTGTAATCGTATCAAGCGTGCTCAAGATTATTTATTGGCTATTCCCATTAGTGGGCTTAATCAGTGCCTTGGTCCCGGATATTTTAGAGTTGTGCTTTGTTATCGTCTTGGTATCCCATTGTTTGTTGAGAATGGCTTATGTCCAAGTTGTAAAAAATCCATGGACATCTTTAAAGATCACGCTCTTCATTGTGCTAAGGATATAGGTCCTAAGTTTCGACATGATTTTGTTCGTGATATAGTCTTTGACATTTGTTACAAAGCTGGTGTGCCTGCGCGTAAGGAAGTTTCTCTGGGTTTCCTGACGGATGATGACAAAGAGTTGAAACCTGCTGATATTCTTGTTCTCAACTGGGAAAACGGGAAAATGTTTGTACGGATGTCACTAGTGTCTCTCCCTTTACTGGTGATGGAGTCCGCTCTTTCGTCCCTGGAAAAGCTATTTCTTATGCGGTCTCACGTAAGCATACTAAATATTTGGATAAGTGTGTCTCACATGGCCATGGCTTGGGTGTTTTAGCTTTCTCCACTTTAGGAGAATTGGGTGAGGATACTTTTTGCTTTTTCAAGCGTCTGAAGAACTGTTTAGTTAGTAATGACGCTGGTAGTAGTTTTGGTAGTTTTATTTTTCATAGATTAAGCATTGATATTCAAAAGGGTGTTGGAGTCCAGCTTGTTGCTAGGCTACTAACCAAAATCTCTGTTTAATAATAAACTATAGAGATAAAAATATGTTAAAAAAAAATCGAGGCCAAACCATCAGACCAACCGGAATAATTTCAATAAAGTCGACCACTGGTGCCCTTGTATATGCCAGTTGTGTTGACCTAGAGTTAGATTTATCGACCACTGGTGCTCTTGTATATGCCAGTTGTGTTGATACTAGTCAGACCGGTATCTCAGTCCATTAGGATAGGTTCATCTTGGCAGAGGCCTTCATACAGATATGGGAAACACCGTTCACTTTAAACCATCTATTTTTCTCTTTATTCATCTTCTTAATCTTTCCATGTGATTGGTTTACTCCGGTAATGATGTCTAGAAACTATCTGAGTAGAGCTCTGTCACTTATATATGAATTATAGTATGTTGAGTGCAAACTCGTGTACATCAATTGGAATTTCGCATCAGGGTACTTCCTCCTATAGTCAATGTTTGTATGCCAACCAAGGAGATTCTTTAGTGCCTTCCAAGGTTCTGAGTAGATAGCTAGGGTCTTAAGTAATGGTTTTGTGGGTACACCTCTGGTAAACCCTTCCGAGACTATATCTCGGTCGCTAGGGCCACCTAGAGAGTTAGGATTTTATTTTTCTAGATTAGTTTTGCTCGAGGACTAGCAAATAATAAGTTTGGGGGTATTTGATAGACACATTTTTGTGTCTAATTTGTCCTCAATGTTCTGTATTGCTGGTACTCGATTTCGTACTTATTATGGTGTTTTATGTGTTTGTAGGTATTTTTGGGAAATAAACATTTTTGGAAAATTCGGCTCGAAAAGTTGCTCGGGGAACCCCCGGAAAAGTACTAAAGGCACCCTCATTGTGGATAAGGGCACCCCCAGGCACTCCAGCTGTTAAAAGCGCCCATACTCTGGATAGGGGGCAACCATCATCTTCCTCATTTGAATTTTGGTTTTGGAGGGAAATTGGTTTTTCACGCTGGCAGTATAGGGTTGCGATTTTGAAGGAGTTTTAGGGAGATTAAAGAGCTGATATTGATTGGGTATGTTCCTATGGGCTAGACAGGGATGATAGAGGTGTTAGATTCGATCCAGTGTGGCTGGATATTCCGCGAGAACAAAACAGAGGAGTTTATTCTCGGAAGAGGTTATCACGGGATTGCGCAAGATTTAGACGTGTTTGGAGTGTGCTAAACTGGATCAGAAACGTGTAGAAGACAAATAACAGTTTGTTGGATGGCTACAGACGCGTGAGAAGCTGAAAAAAAGGGAAGAAATCCCGTGACTGGCAGTGAAGAATATTATCGAGTAAATGAATATTATCCGGAGTTGTTGGCGAGTATTTTTGATTCTGGAGAGTATATAAAGGGTGCTGAGGGTTATTAAAAGGGTTACGGAGAGTTTGGAGAAGGACAATGCGTAAATCAGAGCTGCAGAGAAATCTTTTCTGCTGCTGCATAAGTTGAAGAACACGAAGAACATAGACCCACAGAGGCAGTCGTTTTGCTACAGTAACAACGACTGTTAGGTTCTATCGTTCCCTGTAACAGTTCGGTTTGTAACACTATAACTGTTACAAAGCCGGTTTTAATTGATTTCTCTCCCATTTCATCATTTGTACACCACCTTTGAGCAATAAAAATGAATATTGAGCGTGTTTTCCTAATGATGAGCTAAACCCAATCCTTGGGGTGACGGAGGAAGCCATTCTTTCAAGAATTATGTGGTAATATATTTTTTATAAATTTATGCAATATTTTTATATGATTAATTGCATTGATAAAAAAATAAATTAAATGATTTTTATTAATCAAATGTGTTTTCTCTTGATGATGCATGCTTAGTTTTAGACTCTTGATGTGTTATACCTGCGACTAACATTTGATATTTTGGGAATCTGATTTTGGCAATACTTTAGAATCGAATCAATTGTTTAAATTGCATGATATAAATTAATTTAGAACCACATAAGTATTGATGAATGGTGAAATCCTATCTCCATCCTCTCCATAATTTTCACAACATATCAATATTTATTTGCTTTATTTTCTTTGCTTTAAAATTAAGTCTAAAATCTATTGCTTTCACAAGTCTCAACGAACCTACTACTACAACTCAATTGAAAATCACATCAATAGTATCGATAGATAGAATGGTAGAAATAATAAGTAAATAGGATATATATCCAGTTTTCACATATATGTTTTCGTTGATCTTCAATCTTCAAGAGTCAATTGGTGAATTAATTCTGACGCTCAACTACCATGCTCCAATCCTAGTCCGATCCAGATGACTTTAGTAGACTATAAATCAAAATATAGTTTTGTACAACTAACAATAATAACAAGTCTGACATATCAAAACTTGTGAGTTTGACCGAATGATGCTCTAACAATCTTCCCCCTTATCAATTTTAATAACAAATCCATTATTTACATACATATTCAAAATAATAATAAACTTTGATCTCATTCCGCATAATGCTTCTTGATTTATTGAATCTTAAACACTTTTAAATTATTCGTTCTTTTATGGTTGGTTTTTCATATGTTCATTCAACACCTTGTTTGTGAAGATCCCTAGGTTGAAAACAACTTACGAGAATATTCAAGTTAGAGCATTTAGAATTAATGGTAAATCTAATCAAGCTATTATGTCAGTGGGTTGTATTTTTACCTACTTTAAAATCCATTGTACAAAAACTTTAAAGCAATACTATGGTGATATTTTCTCTCCTTAGCCTTTACTTGTTTCTTTTGCTATATTTTTAGTTTACCTTTGCACAAGCAATCCCCCCCCTCCCCCAACCAATAGATTATTACTAAATAATTCTCCAAATTTTTGTTATAAATTAGCAAAGGTTTCTATTATTCTAACTGATATAGTTCTTGATGTTGCATAAAAACATGTGACTATGTAAATATCCATAAACAACAGATGAAATGTACCATGGAAGAATATATCCATGGTCGATTACTTGTATTACACATCTAATACAAAACTTCATTGTGTTGAATTTTTTGGGATCAATGGTTGCGGTATTAACTAGAAATGAAATTCATTACGTTACATTAAAATGTTGGGTCAGAGAAAATATCGGTAATATCCAAAATTAGGCTATATCTTTTGCATTTTTGATTAATTTAGATTAATAAAAGGACAATTCCATTGTTATACTCCCTCCATCCCACACATATATATATATATATATATATAAGATGAGGGGTCTTTTAAATTAAAAAAATAATACTTGGAATTCATAATTTTTCATGTTTTTCTTTCTTTTTATTTTTACGCTTTTGTTCTATTCCTAACATAATTGTTCACGTACCATAAATAAGGCCATAAGGATATGTGTGCAAAAAATTATTTTGGAAACGAGTTCCGGTCCTCGTAATAGGGAGAGGGAGTTACAAATTTTCTCGTATATTACATCTTAATACCATATGGTTACTATCATGCCCACTTTAATTTTTTTTCCTTACACAAACCCATGGACGTAAAAATTCACGCGCATACCATATGTTTTTCTTTTCTCATTAGGGAACCATTTTTTTTTTGAAGTAGTGTGTTATTCATGATATTTTTTCTTTAATAATTGCCAATCAATATTCTTCTACAAAGATACGGAGAGGAGAGGTGCGACGAGAAAACTGGTGAATTTTTCTGACTATGATTCTTCATTTTTAGGATTTAGATTTTTGTGTTTATCAAATATCTCAAGGACACGAGAACAAACTTTTCTCTTTGTTAAATCGTTCCCGAAATATCTTTCTGAAAGACTCTCCCAATAAATTAGGATTTTTGTATCAAAATTTACATTCAAATTTGGGGATTTTTTTTTATCGGTCAAATTGGAGATTTTAGGTTTTAACTACTATTTGAGTTATTTGACGAATTGTATTGGAGATATTGAATGCAATTCTTACGTATGTCCAGCCTCGAAATCCTAAGGTATCCTTTATGAACTCTAGTAGTTGTCACTTTTATGAGTTACACACTGTATGTTTGTGTTCTATTTTTTCATGCTGCATACATAAAATTATTGTTTTTCTTTCTTTCTAGTAATATTGTTTTTAACCTTTTTATTTTTTTGCACTAGAGCAGGTTGTATATACAATAATGCACCTTCAGAAAATATCCACGTTTTAATGAGTTGCTAGAAAACATATATATTATATGGATTTTTAATTTATAAAATACTTCCTCATTTATCTTCTTTGATTGTTAGTAAATTATGGTTTCGTATTTGAATTATGATCAACTGTCTTTCTTTTTCCTAATGAAGACCTCCTTAGAGCAGCGCTCGGTCGATCTCGCAAGCTTTTATATCTCAAGCTTGTTGTCAGTGTTAGATGTACAAAATTATATCTTGATTTCTAGTCTACTAAGTCAAGTCCCAGATTAGGATTAAAGTATGAGAGTTGAGTACCAGACATCAATGAATAACCCTCAAAAATTGAACACTTAAGAAAATAAATAAATACATTTGCGAGAACTTCATCAACAAAGAGGTATGTGAAGACTGAATCATCCTATTTAGTTATGACGTTTGCCATTATTCTATCTTATGAGACCATGTCGTATGATTATAGTATCGTGGATTTAATATTGTGAAGAAGAATTTTCGAGTTCAAGACAACTATTGAAGTATGATCATTCAAGCAATGGATGTTCTAGATCCTTAAAATTCTTAGTTAAAAGCAATTTGTTGTTCAAGGACTATTTTTGTTTCATGTTGACCATTTAGAAATTTCTCAAAATGCATACATTATTATAAGGATATTGAGAATGTTTCAAATTGATTATGTAGAAATAACTACATGGTGTTAGGTAAACATACTTGTATGTTTTACCGAAGGCAGTTTGAATTCAGCAGACTGTAGAGGTTCGGAAACCCGGTTTGCAAACCTTTTACATTTGATGCTCGGAAACTAGATAGGTTTGCAAACCACTACCAACTGACGTATGCGAACTACCAAGGTTTGCGAACCTACCCATTCTACTATCAACACAAATAAAAGAACTATTCTATATGATTATGTTCAACTTTTTTATGATACTCATAAACACTTCTAAGGCAAATATATCACTAAATCACTTCGTGGTTGTGAGTCATAGATTAGTCATAAGTATTATTGAACATCGTTTGTTCCTGCGTGATTGATTTACAAAAGTGTCTCCCACCCCCTTCTCACACATGATTAATCCACATGGTATATATCATTTTCCAATTTATGCACTACCTAAAAACCAGGTTACACTTTCATTAATTAATTTAGTTGTTAAATTTCCCGTCGCAAATGTTGGGGGTGGGGGAATCAATATGGTGGTTATAAAAATAAAAGACCAAACAAAGAGAGCGGCTCTTGTGCAACCTGGTTATTAGGTGTGTGAAAATATTGGTTATCATGTATGGGAGCAAGCATCATGAAAGGGATTTTATCTTACCTTTGTTAGATTACAACCAAGAGAAACCATTGTAGGCTCTTTCTTGATTAGGTTGTGGATTTAAGCCGAGCTTTGGCTAATGGATGGATGTTAGAGATGTACGAAGCTCACTGGTCAAGAAATTGTTATAAAAAGCTAACTTGCGGAAACAAAATTTCCATAAAATACCTGTGAGCACACGAACCACGTCCGTGTCCGAACGCTCACAATCAATCTTTAACATCTAAGGAGATTATGGTGATGGTACCCTGGTGTTGATTCATTGGCTCAAAACCTTCGGGTTTATCATGGCCTCCTCCAACCACTCCAGGCGTGGCGTTTGTGCATGAGATATAAATATTAAGGAAAACAAAACACATAAGCAAACACGTGTGGAGCTAAATGAATGTAAAGTGCTGAAATGTAAATAACACCAAGGTTTACGTGGTTCAGCACTAAGGCCTACATCCACGGGATTTGTTGTTCTACTATGTTCTTCACGGTTACACGAACAGTTGAATGATTTTTGGGGTTTACATGTTTCTCTCCTCTCAGGGATTAACCTACCTTTGCTATTTCTCTCTCTCTCTCTCTCTTTCCTTCCCTTCCTGATATTTTTTCCCTCCCCCTCCTCTTGGTGGAGATTGGGTATTTATAAGGTTAGAACGTGGGTCCCATCTCTGAAGACCGTTGGAACCTTATCTTCTTGTGTCCTTTCGTCCATCGCGCGGAGGTCTGCGTTTCCCCCTTGATCCCGCAGAGGCATCCTCGCTCGTTCCACAGGTTGGTCGACACGTACACTGCTCGGAGTGTTTAATGTGGGTAGTTGAGGGGTCTGCTCGTGTCAGACAAGTGTCTTCTGCCCCTGTCAGTCCGTGTCAGCTAACTTTCTCTCCACCGTTGATCTTGGCTTCTCTTTTGGGGATGAGATAAAGTAACTCCTCGGGGTTTATTTGGTGTTTCGTGACCCATCATGTTTCGATGTTTTTGGCCTGCATGCTTTCCACGTGCCTCTTTATATACACGTGTATGATAGTGAGATATATGTGTACACAATTTGCCCCTTTTCTTCGGGCTTGAATGACTAATGGGTGCCTTGAAGAAAAACTATCGTCGCATATTCTTCTCACTCCTAATAACTTCTCCTAGATATTTGGGCACGTCTTTTATTCGTGCATTAACTACTTATGTAACGGGCACGTTTTCCCATTCCTCTCTTAATTTCATTCTCTTTCTTTCGGGTATTTTAAGGATAGAAGGAAAATTTAATTTCATTCTTCCTAAACACTCTCTCAGTTTTCATTCTTCCTTTAAATTTTCTGTCTGTCTTCATTGAACCTGTGACCTTAAATTCTCTGTCAGTCTTCATTGCACTTGTGATCTTAAATTTTCTGTCAGTCTTCATTGCCCCTGTGATCTTAAATTCTCTCCACCTTAGCATTAACCACGCCCGCTTCTCCTGTTTGTTTCTTCTACTGCTGTTTTTGCCGGTAAGTTTTCCTTTTCTTTATTTCCACCGTTTTATGCTGTGTTGACTTGTGAATTTTCTGCTACTGTTGTTCCTTGTTTGTGATGAAGAACTTCTTCTGATGCTTGTATACTAGTTTTCCCCTGTTCTTCATCTTAAATTAAGGAAGCCATTACTTCGAGGGTGAAATATTGAGCATGTATACTACTTTTAGGGTTGCTACGTTATCGTGTTTGTATTACTATGGATGTGTTTTTTGATTTTGGTGATTTTGGTGTGTAACTTGTTATTGATTTTATTCTTTCCGCAGCCATGTCTGACCGTCCGCGGCCTACTTATCAGACTCCGGATTCTGGGTTATCGAGATCTCCTCCGCGTCGAGAGTCTCAAGATGATGTTCGTCGGAGTCGAGTTTCTTCTGGAGCGAAAGCCTCGTCCTCTAGGGAAGATATTCCCCCGATAATTCCGTCTGGTTCTCGAAGAGTCTTTGATCGCTCAGTGGCTCGTCCTCGTGATGATACTAGGAGTACGCAGGCTTCGCCCCGCGCTGTTGCTTTTGATACTAGGAGTACGCAGGCTTCACCACGTGCGTGTCCGAACGCTCACAATCAATCTTTAACATCTAAGGAGATTATGGTGATGGTACCCTGGTGTTGATTCATTGGCTCAAAACCTTCGGGTTTATTATGGCCTCCTCCAACCACTCCAGGCGTGGCGTTTGTGCATGAGATATAAATATTAAGGAAAACAAAACACATAAGCAAACACGTGTGGAGCTAAATGAATGTAAAGTGCTGAAATGTAAATAAAACCAAGGTTTACGTGGTTCAGCACTAAGGCCTACATCCACGGGATTTGTTGTTCTACTATGTTCTTCACGGTTACACGAACAGTTGAATGATTTTTTGGGTTTACATGTTTCTCTCCTCTCAGGGATTAACCTACCTTTGCTATTTCTCTCTCTCTCTCTTTCCTTCCCTTCCTGATATTTTTTCCTCCCCCTCCTCTTGGTGGAGATTGGGTATTTATAAGGTTAGAACGTGGGTCCCATCTCTGAAGACCGTTGGAACCTTATCTTCTTGTGTCCTTTCGTCCATCGCGCGGAGGTCTGCGTTTCCCCCTTGATCCCGCAGAGGCATCCTCGCTCGTTCCACAGGTTGGTCGACACGTACACTGCTCGGAGTGTTTAATGTGGGTAGTTGAGGGGTCTGCTCGTGTCAGAAAAGTGTCTTCTGCCCCTGTCAGTCCGTGTCAGCTAACTTTCTCTCCACCGTTGATCTTGGCTTCTCTTTTGGGGATGAGATAAAGTAACTCCTCGGGGTTTATTTGGTGT
The DNA here is from genome assembly GCF_003573695.1 of Papaver somniferum. NCBI lineage: Eukaryota > Viridiplantae > Streptophyta > Magnoliopsida > Ranunculales > Papaveraceae > Papaver > Papaver somniferum. Next base: position 102,520 of record NW_020639929.1, read on the forward strand.
TTCGTGACCCATCATGTTTCGATGTTTTTGGCCTGCATGCTTTCCACGTGCCTCTTTATATACACATGTCTGATAGTGAGATATATGTGTACACAATTTGTCCATTTTCTTCGGGCTTGAATGACTAATGGGTGCCTTGAAGAAAAACTATCGTCGCATATTCTTCTCACTCCTAATAACTTCTCCTAGATATTTGGGCACGTCTTTTATTCGTGAATTAACTGCTTATGTAACAGGCACGTTTTCCCATTCCTCTCTTAATTTCCTTCTCTTTCTTTCGGGTATTTTAAGGATAGAAGGAAAATTTAATTTCATTCTTCCTAAACACTCTCTCAGTTTTCATTCTTCCTTTAAATTTTCTGTCTGTCTTCATTGAACCTGTGACCTTAAATTCTCTGTCAGTCTTCATTGCACTTGTGATCTTAAATTTTCTGTCAGTCTTCATTGCCCCTGTGATCTTAAATTCTCTCCACCTTAGCATTAACCACGCCCGCTTCTCCTGTTTGTTTCTTCTACTGCTGTTTTTGCCGGTAAGTTTTCCTTTTATTTATTTCCACCGTTTTATGATGTGTTGACTTGTGAATTTTCTGCTACTGTTGTTCCTTGTTTGTGATGAAGAACTTCTTCTGATGCTTGTATACTAGTTTTCCCCTGTTCTTCATCTTAAATTAAGGAAGCCATTACTTCGAGGGTGAAATATTGAGCATGTATACTACTTTTAGGGTTGCTACGTTATCGTGTTTGTATTACTATGGATGTGTTTTTTGATTTTGGTGATTTTGGTGTGTAACTTGTTCTTGATTTTATTCTTTCCGCAGCCATGTCTGACCGTCCGCGGCCTACTTATCAGACTCCGGATTCTGGGTTATCGAGATCTCCTCCGCGTCGAGAGTCTCAAGATGATGTTCGTCGGAGTCGAGTTTCTTCTGGAGCGAAAGCCTCGTCCTCTAGGGAAGATATTCCCCCGATAATTCCGTCTGGTTCTCGAAGAGTCTTTGATCGCTCAGTGGCTCGTCCTCGTGATGATACTAGGAGTACGCAGGCTTCGCCCCGCGCTGTTGCTTTTGACATTCCTCCTCTACGTTCGTTAGTGCCCGAGCATCATCTACGGTCTTCTCCAACTTTTAAAGGGAAGAATACGAAGAGCGTAGCTCCTAGGGTTGAATCTTCAAAGAATCCCCCCGTGAAGAGAAAAGCTTCGGAAGCGTTCGTTAGTTCATCCGGCCCTGTCGAGGAGGATGAGGCTGCTCCCTTGATACGCAGTGTTTCTGTTAGCAGGAAAAAAGTAACTTTTAAGCACATCGATCTTGAAATATTCAAGGAAAAGCATGAGCTTCAAGCCTTCGGGGTTCGTTTCTATGCCCGTGAGGATGATATTACGTATGAGCTTATCTCCAAGTACGAATTCGATGAGTTTCATTTGTTAACGACGGTTGGGGCATTCGAGGCTGGTCTGATGCTACCGTTGTACAAATCCGGTGATTCCTTCTACTACGACGTGCTGGCTAGTCGTGAGGGTTCTTCCACCAATACTCATAGCCGACTATCGGGGAATTATCTCCGCGCCCTGAAGGAATGCTATCTGCGGAGTAAGGGGGAAACGTCGATGACTTGTTACGTTCCCAATCCCATGGAGAAAGGAATGATATACGCCTGAGAATTTCAATAACTCCTTTGGGGATTACGTCAATAGTAGGAATCGCAAGCCGTGGAGTGTCAGCCTTCGGAATCTCCCTGCTCCTCGAGGCGAGATTCGTCTGTTAAATGAGGTCAGCGATGCCAAGCTGAAGTATGTTCCTGGCACGGAGGCGTCCAGTCGTCGGAAACTCTTCCCCGCGCGAGAGAGGATCAAGCGCGATCATGATTACGAGTGGCACGCCACCGTTATCGAGATAGTTGGTCCGTGGGCTTACGGTTGGATTCCCGGTCCCCGCGGTTGGCGGCCTACCGAGAATAGTAAGCCGCGCGAATCTCCTCCTGTTCGCTATGGAGATTTCTGCCCCTGGCGTCTGAACTTTGCGGGCATGAATTTTCCTTATGCCCTGGACGTCATAGAGGGAGACGAGGAGGATGGTTCCGGTGCTATACTCCCACCGAAGAATATCTCAGCTGCTCAGGTATGCAGATTCTAGCTGCGCTTCTTTTTTAGAACTTCCATCAGACGGGAAAAATAATTCTTTTTGTGGTGTTGGTTTCAGGTATTGAAGAAGAAAAAGATTAGGCCGAAGCAGTCTTCTACTACGGTGATGGGCGAGGTTGAGGCCCAAGAAGAAGTTACTAGTCCAGTGAACGAAGAGTTTGCTGAGGACGAGATTACAGATGGGGAGGAACGTACTGGTACCTCCCCTATCAATGTCGGAGAAGAGGTCTTCGCTGGTCACGCTGGTGATGAAGGAAGGAACAAAGTTGTGATGGCTGATGACGTTGTCATTGGGGATGTTTCCGTCCCTGCTGGTGATGTCGCGGATACCCTTCCCACTTCTCAAGAATTTTCTTTTGATCGGATGTATTCCACGGGGGAGTTTTTTGACGAAGCCCTCGATTTTCCCGAGGACTTCTCTTTACTTTCCCCCAACTTGTTTATTTTTTAATTGCCTGATCTCTGCCATCATCTCATCTCGTAGTTCCTCCATTGCGCGTTGGTGCTCTAAATTCTTCCGCTCATTACCGTCTGACTCTCCATCGTCATAATCCGGGTCGGATACGCTACGTCTCCTTGTCACGTCTTCATTAGCCGCTAGGACGACTCTACAGTCTTGGTTTGGCTCTGGTGCTTTGGAGCTTGCTTCATCAAGTTGTTGGCTGGTCTTCATGCTTAGAGCCATCCGCTCCTTTAAATCTTGATTTTCTCTGGCCAACAGATCTACAGCTTCTGCGTAAACCTGCTGGTTCTTCCTCAGTTCCTCAAGCTCAGCCATTAGTCGGTGTGATTGGTTGGACCCCTGATTGGGAGTCCCAGCGCGTGCCGCTACAGCCGTGGTACCGCCCTCCTCCATGGTCTGTACTAAAGGTGGCAGGGGCTCAGCTTCGGTTGCTGGTGTTTCCAAATTGGAGTGAGCGCCCCTCTGCGGTGCCAGAGCAGCCGGTATGGTTTGATTCTGATTATTTGTTAGCGGCATTCCAAAGGTTAGCAGGTGCGCGGGTTGGAATGTTCGGGATTCATCCACCCTTTCTCTTGGTTGATTAAGTTGACTCATGGCGACGGTATTGCTAGCCTCCGCAGCCTTCGGAACTACCGCAGCCTCCCCGTATTTTATCGTTGCTGCTCTGAGAGCCGCCGCTGCAACTGAATTAGCGTTCATGGGTGAAGTGATTTCTGCAGTATCTTGCCTTCGATTGGTCACTTTAGCTTTATCTCCTTTCTGCTTGCTTCGGGTGATGATCGGGGTTGTCCTGGGCGTTTCTTTTGACAAAGCTTTGGATTTTCCTGCTTCCTGCGTCTTTTCCATCACGTGCCCTTTTGTTGATACTGAAATCTCGCGTAAACTTGCCTTCTTTACTCACAACACGTTCTCTCTGCATAAGTTATTTCAAACAACAGAAACGGGAATATCCGCGTGAAGCGGGTTAGTTGGCGAAATACAATTTTTCAAGAGGGAATTAATACCCGCAGGCTATAAACTACGGGTTAGAGTTTTATTAAAAGCGATCCTTAGTATAAAAACTACGAAAATTGTAAATCCGATGGATTAGAACAATAACCCGCTTAGAACAATAACTCTTATCGAAGACCAAAGGTGGGTTTTTGAACATAATACAGTTGACGAATGATCTATACGGTCCGAGCTGATAAAATCAGAGCAATCATATGCCAAATTAAAATGAAATCACAGGACAAGATAAATCTTTTACCGGGACGAAGTCCCTGTTTCTAGCGCCAAATTGTGAGCACACGAACCACGTGCGTGTCCGAACGCTCACAATCAATCTTTAACATCTAAGGAGATTACGGTGATGGTACCCTGGTGTTGATTCATTGGCTCAAAACCTTCGGGTTTATCATGGCCTCCTCCAACCACTCCAGGCGTGGCGTTTGTGCATGAGATATAAATATTAAGGAAAACAAAACACATAAGCAAACACGTGTGGAGCTAAATGAATGTAAAGTGCTGAAATGTAAATAAAACCAAGGTTTACGTGGTTCAGCACTAAGGCCTACATCCACGGGATTTGTTGTTCTACTATGTTCTTCACGGTTACACGAACAGTTGAATGATTTTTGGGGTTTACATGTTTCTCTCCTCTCAGGGATTAACCTACCTTTGCTATTTCTCTCTCTCTCTCTTTCCTTCCCTTCCTGATATTTTTTCCCTCCCCCTCCTCTTGGTGGAGATTGGGTATTTATAAGGTTAGAACGTGGGTCCCATCTCTGAAGACCGTTGGAACCTTATCTTCTTGTGTCCTTTCGTCCATCGCGCGGAGGTCTGCGTTTCCCCCTTGATCCCGCAGAGGCATCCTCGCTCGTTCCACAGGTTGGTCGACACGTACACTGCTCGGAGTGTTTAATGTGGGTAGTTGAGGGGTCTGCTCGTGTCAGACAAGTGTCTTCTGCCCCTGCCAGTCCGTGTCAGCTAACTTTCTCTCCACCGTTGATCTTGGCTTTTCTTTTGGGGATGAGATAAAGTAACTCCTCGGGGTTTATTTGGTGTTTCGTGACCCATCATGTTTCGATGTTTTTGGCCTGCATGCTTTCCACGTGCCTCTTTATATACACGTGTCTGATAGTGAGATATATGTGTACACAATACCCATCATTGTGATTACGTATCCAGTTTATTAAGGAAACTTAGTTTTTGTTTTCAGTTTTTCGTTTATCTACGCACAACACAAGTTGTCACTATTTGGAACCATAAATCCAAATGAAAAGCAAAAAAAGCTTAACCATCTAAGCAAAGTTGTCCAAGTCAGGTAGGTGATTTCCATAACCGATCATGGCGACCAAGTCTCATCATTAGTGTGTGATCCGACTGTAATTGGATCAATGGTTGAAAACCTTACCATTGTAGCCTCTTACTTATTCCAATAATAAAATGGTTCTCCAAATATATGGTTACTTATTCCACTTTATTTTTTTAAAGAGAAAAAACATTTGATTATTCTTAATAAATGAATAAAAAAAACGGAAATGCTATTTGACTCACTATTTTCCACCTCCCTACAATCTTAACCACACATCCAAATTTAGATTCACATTCAGGTAATGACAGGGTTCACCAATCTCCAAATGTGGGATTTAGATTGTAGGGAGATGGATAGGGAGGTGGAAAAGAGGAAGCCAAATAGCACTGCCGTAATTCATAAAAAAAAAAAATTAATAAAAAAAAGATTACTAATTCGCAGTAGTTTTTGTCTGATACAGTAGAGTATTTGTTGTTGGGTCTCAGCAGAGGCTAGCCGGCCTTGCCAAGGTTAAGGCAAAGGCTATTGTGGCCAGGTCTAAGGCAGGTAACTGGCATAACCGGTCAGTGCGGCCAAGTCTCATGCGTACCGTTTGATTTGACTACAATGTTCCAGGAGACAAAAAGTCTTGTTAAGACAATACCAGAAGCCAAGCAGCCGCTCCCAAATGAAACTGGTTCAGTTCAGTTCAGACAAAAAATTAGGGTTACCAATTTCAAGAAGAAGAAAAAGAAGAGAGGAAATTTCTATTCTACAGGTATGAAAGATCCACCAATTCCATTAATTTTTGGTCATAATACTGTGATTTAATTTTCAAAGGTTTCATTTTTATTTTCCCCTTTCTAATATCTCAAACTACACACTGGTTTCAATTGATTTCTTTGATAATATTGAAGAAATGTTTGGTTTTTATTGCAGATATGATGTTAAGATGTCTTTTAGAAGATCCAAGCATCTCTATGGTATTTGGAAATGAGGGATTAGCTCATGAATCCAGCTCCAGATCTGGAGGTTTTATCTGAAACTATGGATGTGTGGTGGTAATTGGGTACTTTTGACAGCTGAGGGTGTGACAAAATGATGTGTTGATTTCAAAATTTTGATATATTGATTTAGCTATTTTGTTGTGAATATTTGGGGGTCTGGATTGCATGGTATAATGAAAAATTAGATAGAGTTTAAAGGATGATATGTTTGTATATGCTTTAGATGTGTTGGATTTGGATAGTAACAACCAGAATATTGATATTGAACAACCCGATGTTGAGATTGATGAAAGTAGTGATGGGATTTGGAAGAACCCAGAGAGAGAAGAAGGGAGTTTGGCATACCGGAATCTGGTTCTCCTTGGATGGAAGAAGGTGGACAAGCTCGTGTATCTGTTTCTGAAGTTTCGCTAAAATGTTGAACAAAGACACAATGAGTATGAGCTGAGGAAGAAACAGATGGTTTCGGAATTCTTTTCAGAGCTGCTTTCCTGCAAAAGATAGGGGTATTGCTTTCGGTGAGAAGTTAAATCAACTTGAAGCGGATACTGGAGAACTGTTGAAATAAGGAGAAGAATTGTTGGCAGATGCAGTCTTCAAGACTAAGATTGGTTGGCATAGGTATGTGTGGAGGAACTGCGCGGATCCTTCCATAGCAGCACAAGCATGAAACGGTTGAGGAGTTGTTGTGCTAGTGATTCTAATCTTAGAAGAACAGGAGTGCCTTTGGTTTTCATGAGTTTATGAACTTTGCAACGGTGAGAATACTGAGCCAGCAATGAGTTGGAAGGAGTTTTTTGAGCTGTGCCAAGTCAAGGCATCTGCATTAAGAATCTGGTCGAGGCATGATAACCTCGAGAAGGTAGAGATAAGGCGGAGGGCCCTGGCGCATTGTCATCATCATATAGGAGAAGTGATATTCTTCGAAGATTCAGGGATCTTAGACTGTGAGTGGTTCTGGTGGGAAGTGCTTACTCAATTGGTGAAGTTTGATTGCCCAAGCCAGGCATCTTTGGAAAAGAATGTATGTATGCCAAAGAAAGAACTGGATAGAACTCTTGAAAAGATGTTTACAAAGTCGCATTCCAGGCATGAGCTTTTCGGGAATTTTTGGAGTCTGGTGATCGGATGATGTTAAAACTAGAACTGCGCCAGGAACAAGATCCAGATGATACAAATTCGCGGCTTCTACGAATTTCACTTTTTCAAGAAGGGAGAGGAAGATCACAAATATGGAAAATATCAGTGCCAGATTGCATTTACATGTTGAGTGGGCCGTTTCGGACGGCACTCTTCTCACTCCAGGCTTCTTTCCCAGGTTACAGGTACAGAATGCTATATGTCATTATATTTTGTTATGTTTTCAAATCGAATTCAAATGTATGCACGCAAACAGGGAAACAAGAAATTTTGGGGCTAATCATGTCACTTGTTTCTGGGTGCAGGTATACCTATCTACACAACAAGATCTCCAAGTGGCAGAATCAGCAAGGAGCAACTTACTGTCTTGGGAAATACGTCATCTCGCTATCTATCAACGGAATATATAGTGATGTACTTGCTTGCGTATCCTAAAAAAAACCTGACTGAAACTCCAAGACTCTTGGGGCAGCTCATAGTTCCAACCATTCAAAGCCAACTCCAGATCTAGATGTTTTATTTGAAACTATTGATATGTGGTGGTGGTAATTGGGTACTCGGAGGAAGGAAAAAATGTTGTGTTGATTTCAAAATTTTACTATATTGTGAATATTTCGGGGTCTGAATTTCATGGTATAATGAAATATTAGAGAGAGTTTGAAGGATGAACTGCGCACATCCTTCCATAGCAGCACTAGTATGGAACTCTTGAGTAGTGGTCGTGTTCTAATCATAGAAGAGGAGTTCCAGCAGTGAGTCGGTAGGAGTATTGTGAGCTGTGCCAAGTGAAGGTGTCAGCGTTGAGAATCCGGTCGAGGCATGATAACGTCGAGAAGGTATCCTCATCTTGCTATCTATCAAGGGAATACAGTGATGTCCTTGGTTGCATGTTCTAGAAAAAATCTGACCAAAACTCTAATGCTCTTGCGGCAGCTCATAGTTCCAACAATCCAGAGCCTCTGCCGTGGTCTCAGCTTAACTGAGAATGTCGTCGGCCACCAGAGTGCGTGAAAGATCTGACAGCTCCAAGATACAGGAAATCCCTCTCGGTTCCGGGCAGAGAGCATGTATGATTGATTGTCAACATAGATGGAGTTCAGTTTCTCATGGTGGAAGACTAATCTAATTTTACAGCCTGGGTCTGAGTTTGAAGGAGTTTTGTGAGCTGTGCCAAGTCAAGGCGTCTGCATTAAGAATCCGGCCGAGGCATGATAACGTCGAGAAGGTAGAGATAAGGCGGCGCGCCATGGCGCATTGTCTTCGTGATATTCTTCGAAGATTTAACATTTCGATCTTAGACTGTGAGTGGTTCTGCGTGGAACTTCTTAGTCAATTGGTGAAGCTTGGTTGTTGAAGCCAGTCATGATTAGAAAAGAATGGATTTATGCGAAAGAAAGAACTGGAGAAAATTCTGAAAGAGGAAGTTTACAAAGTCACATTCCAGGAATGCGCTTTTCGAGAATCTAGAGTCCGGTGATGGGATGATGTTAAAACTGGAACCGTGTCATGAACAAGATCCAGATGATACAAAATTCACTGCTTTCAATACCTCCACTTTGAAGAAATCAGGCAGCCATCAGAGAGTTTGCAAGTTAACATCCATTCCGTTCAGAGACTTATTGAGAGAGAGATTCCAAAGATTTGTTGAGTTCCAATTAACTGCGTTCACAGTTGATGCAAGATCATCCATCTCAGTAGGCAAACTCACTCGCCATCTTTGAAAGACCAGCAAGACAAGATACTCAAAAGAGTGGCTCGAGGTTATGAACTTCGCCACGATCTAGTAAAAATTCTATCTAGTTGGAAGTTGGAGAGTTTTGTGAGGTGTGTCAAGGCGTCAGCGTTAAGAATCCGGTCGAGGCATGATAATGTTGAGAAGGTAGAGATAAGGCGGTTTGTCTTCATCGTGTAGGAGAAGTGATATTCTTCGAAGATTCAGGGATCTTAGACGGTGCGTGGTTCTGTGGGGAAGTGCTTACTCAATTGGTGAAGTCTGATTGTCGAAGCCACGCATCTTTAGAAAATAATGGATATATTTCCAGAGAAAGAACTGGGGGAATTTCTTAAGAGGAGGTTTAGCATTCCAGGAATAAGCTTTTCAAGAATTGTTGGAGTCTGGTGATCAAATGATGTTAAAACTGGCAAGATCCAGATGATACAAATTCACATTCCAGGAATGATTTTTTTTGAGAATTTTTGGAGTCTGGTGATTGGATGATGTTAAAACTGGAACTATGTCATGAACAAGATCCAGATGATACCTTCACTTTTTCAAGATCACAAATATGGAAAATATCAATGCCAGGTTGCATTTACATGTTGAGTGTGCCGGTTCGAACGACACTCTTCTCACGCCAGGTTTCTATCCCAGGTTACAGGTACAAAATAAGATCCCCAAGTGGCAGAATCAGCAAGGAGCAACTTACAGTCCCGGGAAATACCCCATCTCGCAATCTATCAACAGAATATATACTGATGTCCTTGCTTGCGTGTTCTAGAAAAAACCGAAACTATTGACATGTGGTGAGGGTGGTAATTGGGTACTTTTGACAGCTGAGGAAGGAACAAATGCTGTGTTGATTCCAAAATTTTAATATATTGTGAATATTTTGGGGGTCTGAATTTCATGGTATAATGGAAAATTAGAGAGAGTGTGAAGGATGATGCATTTGTTGGTGCTTCAGATGTGTTGATATCGAACAAGAAGAGGCTGTTGTTGGATTTGATGAAAGCAGTGATGAGATTCAGAAGAACCCAGAGAAGAAGTGAACTTGATATATAGGAATCTGGTTCTCCTTGGATGAAAGAAAGTGGACAAGCTCGTGTATCCGTTTGCGAAGATTCACTGCTTCCGGAAATGTTGAACAAAACTGTTGCCAGGAGAGACACCGTCTATGGCACGTGAGTACGAGCTGGGAAAGAAACAGATGGTTATGCTACTCATTACACTATTATGAATGGGAAGCTGTAATTCAACCACAAATTACAAATCTAGGTTGGGTTGTTCAGAGATGGATGTTGTTTCGCAGCATTGGGCAGCGCTGAGAAAAACTATTGCTGGCAAGAGTGCATGAGAATGAGAGAGAAGCGGTGTTTTCAGTGTTGCGTGAGGAACTGCGTTCCTGCAGAAGATAGGGGTTGAAGCCGAGAACTGTTGGAAGGGATGAAATAAGGAGAATTCGGACTGGGGTTTTATTAGGTTTTGTTTTAGGGTTTTTGTAATTGATGTATTGTTATCCATGATTTTGGTTTTAATTTCATAGTATCATGAGATTCAAGTTCTTAGAGTTGTATGATTATTATATGATGTTCTTCTTTTGTATTTGTCTTAGATTATCATGCAGCAGACTAACAGTAAGTAACTCTATTCTTTTGTTTAGACTTGTTTTCTGAATATCTAAAACATTAGAAGGGTTGTATACTTGTATGTATGTAACTACACAACCTTATGCAGAGCAACTGTCAGTGTATCATTTCTAGGTATTTTGTATCTTCTTTTGCTATTCACGGTTTGATGTCAATTACGGTTCTCCATCATAGTTTTTCTACTTATGAAGAAGAGATATGAACATTAGAAGTAAGCAGAACTTGTTTACCTCATTAATTCTCATCTACTACAACAAAATTTATTGGTTTTTTGTTTGATTCATGGATTTTTACTTGGCACCAAACGTGGCATGTTCAAATGATTTTTGTTAACGGTATCCACTTTTCGTGGATTTTATAGTGTTTCTTCTTGGTGGTGGTGGTATATATATGGTTATTGAGTTGCAAGTTTTCATGTTTTAGTTAGCAAACGCGTATTTTGTACTCATGTGGATCTCTCCTCCTGTTTGTGCAGTACTCAGACATGGGTGCTGAGAAAGTGCACATCAGCATTGTTGTCGTTGGACATGTCAACAGTGGGAAGTCTACTACCATTGGTCACTTGGTCCACATGCTTGGAGGTATTGACGAATATGCCTTCCAGAGGATCGAGGAGAGGGCTGCTGAGATGAACAGGGCTTCATTCAAATACGCGTGGGTGCTTGACAAACTGAAGGCCGAACGCGAGCGTGGTTTGACCATGGACTACAGACACCAAACTTCCTGTTATCGGTCATTGATACTCCCGGGCATCGTGACTTCATTCACCAAATGATCGCTGGTACCTCAATGGCTGATTGTGCATTGCTGATGATCGACGCAAGCCCAGGCGCCTTTGAAGAAGGCATCTCTCGCAATGGTCATGGTCAGACACGGGAGCACGCTCTTCTTGCCCGCACTTTCGGCATCAGACAGATTATCTGTTGCTGTAACAAGGTAGATACAACTAACTTTAATCTTGTTTCACTTAGTTTTCCATAATCTGCACGGGCATGCCAACCAGGAATCTCCAAGTTTTTTTCTTCGTATGGTAGCAGCTGATAGCTCTTTTCTGCCCACAAAAACGCAGATGGATGCCACCACCCCCGTGTACTCTCTAGATAGGTACAACGAGATTGTGAACAAGACCTCGTCTCTATTGGAGAAAGTTGGCTTCAGGCCCGAACAGTTTACATTCGTTCCAATGTCTGGTTTCGGCGGCGACAACTTGGTTGAGATGTCCCCCAACCTCGGCTGGTTTCAAGGACCAACTCTCATCCAGGCTCTTGACCAGCTCGCTATGCTAACTAGGCCTGCAAAGAAGGAGAACCCCTTGCGTCTTCCTTTAGTGCGTGTACGTATGGTCGATGGTGTTGGCACCGTGGCAGTTGGACGTGTGCAAAGTGGTTCGCTGAAGCCTGGAATGGCTGTAAACTTCGCACCCTTTGATGTGACACAAGAGTTGACTGCTGAAGTCAAGTCTGTGCAGAGGCACAAGTATCACGAAGCTACCCGTGAAGCTCTGCCAGGGGACATTGTAGGATTCAATGTCAGTGGGATCCCTTGGAAGATGTTGGAGCGTGGTCTTGTAGCATCCGACTCAGTGGATGACCGTGCCTGGGGAGCATCCAGCTTCACAGCTCTTGTGTCTGTTCTCGACCACCCTGGTCACATCAGCGAAGGTTACACAGCTAGTCTACACTTGCATACATCCCATGTGCCTGTGACGTTTGTTGAGATCATGAGAACGGTCGCCATGGAAAGTTCAAATGTAATCAAAACTATCGAAAAAAGTCCCCCTTTCCTGCAGAGAAAGGATGTTGCAGAGGTACGAATGGTACCGATGAACCCTGTGGTGTTGGAGTCCAACTCGGAGAACCCACCTCTTGGACGATTTGCTGTCAGAGATCTTGATCTGAACAACACCGTGGCTGTTGGTATTGTTAGGAGCGTGGAGAAGATCATCCCTACAAGACAGCAGAAACTGGAAATGGAGTTAGCCGACGTGGATGCTAAAATCGAAAGCTTAGCAGCGAAGATCAAGGAAATGATATGAAGACTGAAATACACTCGCATTTACTTGGGTTGGCAGGTGATATAGAAAAGGGAAAGAGTTGTCAGAGTTTAAGCACTGTAAGCAAAGAATGCAAGATGATTTGGTTAGGCATAAATTGAAGTTGGATTCATCTTTCTCAAGGAAGGTTTGATTGCAAGGAAGTTGATGACCTCCGTCAGTCTCTGCAGGTTTGTTAGATCTAACTTGTCCTTTGTTTTTATCTGTAATTACTGATTTGCTAATTCACATGTTGTCTGTCTTTTCATATAGAGTTTGGAGAAGGAATTGAAGGATCTGGAGGAAATCAAAGGTGTGCTGAAGAGAGAAATGAAGGTAGCTAAGCACAGCAAGAGCTGAAACTAATGCAGAGAGTACTGAATGACTTCTGGGAATGTTGAACAAAACTGTTGTCATGCCACTCATCACACTAACTAACCAATTACAAAATTAGGTCGTTTGAATTAGTGGGTTGTTTAGCAGCTTTGAGATGTATCGTTTTATATGGGAAAAAAAATTACTGAGAAGAGATATAGATCCTTTGTTAAGATACTGTAATAGTTGTTTCATTGGATGTAACATCATTTGATGAAATTTTTCCTCCATTTTCTATATGAAATATTATGGTTCTGTGTGATTTATTCAGTTACACTCACTAAACTTCAGATTAAACAGTTCCTTCTTTTGATAAATGATAATAATTGAAGGTGAAATATCCATGATCATAATTGAAAATAAAATAAAATAAAATCGGAAACTAAAAAATAGGCACTACCATTTGTTACCAATATCCCTAACAACCCTTTAAAACTTAAAACCAAAAAAAATTAAGGCAAACCAAAAGCTTAGAGAAGCCATTGATACAGTCTTAGTTCGCGGTGGTTGCACTGCAACAGAGCCATACACTCGGCTATTACTCGATCAAGCAAAAAGATTGCAGTCTCATGTAGAACCCAACAGTACTTACCTCCAAAACCGTCTCCTTCACCTCAAAGTGAAATCTGGCAAAACCAATGATGCGGTTAAATTGTTTGGGAAAATACCTACTAAAGATGTGTTCTCATGGAATATAATGTAATGCTCTCAGCATACTCTGAAATGGGCGAGACTGGGAACTTACGGGCAGCTTTTAATGTCTTGCGATTTTAATGTCACCTTCAAGAATGGTCTATGAACAAGCTTAGTGGAAGATGCAAGGAGATAGCTTATCGAGCTCCTTTCTCGATCACAAGGATCCAACAAAGGAATTCTACAACTTCCACAAACCATAACATCTCTTGTGACGTGTATGGACAAAACTTGCATGTGAGGTATACATGCATCACGACACCAATAGACAACTGTGGTGTGTTCACTGTGTTGCGAATCTACCACGTAAAAGAACGGTCTTTTTCCTTTTTCAGACAGTTATAGTCTTGTAATAAAGCTTAACAATTCTGATATGCGGCACATAAACGCGTTCGCATCTTAGGCGGTCATATTGTGGACGCATATCACTTGTTTTTGCAGAAAATTCTCCGGAATAAATAGAATCCATAGAGACGTATAAAGGGCGGAATTATTATTATACACGCCACCACGTCGCCATACTGAGTTTGTCGACGCACAAGAAGAACTATCAAAAATCAAAAAATAAAATAAAAAATAAAAACAAGAGGGAGAGAGAAGCAGATGTTGATTGTGAAACTGTGTAAACTACTAACACTTCTAGTAATTAAGAACATCATGGCCGATGGAGGAAATAGATGCGGGTTTTATCGGTTCTCTATTGTTAAAAAGCTTCTAGACAAGGGTCATAACGTTAGCGCTACATTAAGAAGCCTAAGTATTCATCACACTTCCTCTCTTTGTCACTCTCTGATGAAATAAACTTGATCTCTGAACTATAATTTATTTATTGTAAGAGGTGATGAAAACAAGGTTGGGTTGTTAAAGAGACTAGAAGTAGCAGAAACAAGATTGAAGTTATTTCAAGCCTGACATTTATAATCATGAAGAATTCGAAGTTGTGACTGTAGGAGTGAAATATCGCACACTTACTATCTATGCGATATAATGATAATCTAGTATGAGCGAAGGGCGTCACTCATGATTAAACTAAAATGACGTATCAAATGATGTTAGCACAGTTACGAGTAAAGTGTGAAGAACCGTGCGAAGTGTATGCGAGAATGATCTATGTGAATGTACGCTAGTAACGCACAATGAATCCGAAAATAAATGATTTTTTAGCTGTCATCCACAATAAAGGATTTATGAGCTGTCATCCATTATGTATAACCCTATATAAAGGGTAGATCAACCATGTAAAGGGAGATCTTTTGGAGTGCTTAAACAAGAAATTTATGAGAGAGAAAGTTTATTTGAAGAGCAAGTTAGGGTTTTCTTATTATCTTGTATCCAATTTTGAGATCTTAATGAATGATTATGTGATTTCCACCATTATTTCTTAGATTATTGTCTAAATTCTTACATGGGTGCAGTTGTGGGATTTCCTACAACTACATTTTGACGGTAGAAAGAGGGACTGAACCTGTATGATATACCTTGTTGATGGAGACAAATTAGAAGATCTAGACAAGGGTCTTAATGTTCGCGCTACATTAAGAAACATAAGTATGTATGCATCACATTTCCTCTCTCTAAATAGGTTTTTTCCTCAAGTAATTAATAAGCTAGATTTCTCAACTACAATTTATTTATTGTACAAGGTGATGAAAACAAGGTTGGGTTGTTAAAGAGATTAGTCCCGTTTGGGATTGTTTTTTTCTACCAAAAGTACTTTGTAACAAATTTATAACAAACTTTTATTAAAAATTATGTTTGGTAAAATTTTTTCAAAGTGCTTTTGGAAAGAAGCACTTCCATTTTAGGCCTGCTTTTAAAAGCTACTCACCACTAGCTTTTAAAAGCTGGAAAAATAGAAGTTGTGGACCCACATGATTTGATTTAATTAATTCTCTATTTTAACCTTATATTTTATTATAAAGACAAATTATACTTTAGAATATTCTACAATTATCATTATATTTCTAACTTCTATTTTTTTTTGTTTGAAATAATAAAAGTTAATTACAATAGTAATAATAAATTATTTAGGAAAAAAATTACAATAAAACTGAAAAATAATAAAATTAAAAAGAAAAATTAAAAATATTTTTCAAACAAACAATAGTAATATTTTTTTTATCAAAAGATAAAAAATAATAACAAATAGACTTCTTATTTATTAATAAATGTATAATAATAAAATAAATAAATATATTAAAATTTAAAATATAATTTATAATAATTACGGTGTATTTATAAAATCATGTCTATTTTCGTCATTAGCTACATCACCAGCATTTTGAATACCAACTTACCAAACATAATTTACAGTTTGTCAATTTCACAGCGCTTTTTAAATTATTGTTTACCAAACGTCATGCCTTTTTATTTGCACAAGACAGCAACGCACAACACAACATAACAGAAAAACGCTTTTCTAAAACTCACAACAATACCAAACTAGGATTAGGAAGGAGCGGAAACAAGATTGGAGTTATTTCAAGCCGACATTTATAAACCGGACGAATTTGATGTTGTAATAAAAGATTGTGATTTCGTTCTTCATGTTGCAACCCCTTTGCTGCACTCCACTGAAAACTCTCATCAGGTAATTCGCAACTCTACTTGGTAATAACCGTTGATTAAGCACTTTTGTCATAAAGATCTGCAAATATTTTCAATCTTCAAATGCTTGATAATTATTGTAGTATCAGAACACAACAGAGGCAGCATTAGCAGGAGCCAAAAGTATTGGAGAGTCTTGTATAAGATCAG
The DNA here is from genome assembly GCF_003573695.1 of Papaver somniferum. NCBI lineage: Eukaryota > Viridiplantae > Streptophyta > Magnoliopsida > Ranunculales > Papaveraceae > Papaver > Papaver somniferum. The sequence goes on from NW_020639929.1 coordinate 118,768, forward strand.
GCACAGTGAGGAGACTCATCTATACAGCTTCGGTGGTCTCACCATCACCGTTAAAAGAAGACAGGACGGATATAAAGATGTGGTTGATGAATCTTGTTGGGACGCCTCTTGGTCATCGTTTCCCATATGCCAATGATTTTGTGGAGGTGATCACAAATTATATAATTGAACTACTAAACTAGAGTATATTATTAGGACTGAACTACGCTTTGGAAGATTTTTTTTTGGTTTAGTTTTTCTTTTACTTATCCAGAAAATTGAACTGTACTGTACGGGTGAGCTAAAATTGAACACGCAGTTGGGGATAATGGAAACTAGTTGGGGATATGAATTACTTTCCCCAACCAAAGGTGTCTGCTAAGGGGTGTTTTTTGGGGCAAAAATACTAAAACATCCTTAGATTAATTATAAAACATTATGAAAAGACTGTTATACCCTTTCAACTAAAACATAAAATCAAAAATCAAATTAAATGTCCTCCATTTCTCTATCTATCAGTTCCGGCATTCTCAGTTAGGGTTAGGTTTCAAAATTTGTTTTTCTTCATCTTCTTCATCGTTCACACCATTGTTCTTCATCGTCGATTCAAAAATTTCTTCCTCGCTTAAAGCTTACCCAAATCCATAACAATGCCGCCAAGAAAGAAATCTGATGCCCAATCAAAATCAAAATCGATTGCTCAACAAAAACAACAAAAGAAGCTTGCTTTGATTGCTCAAGTGCAAGAACACGAAGAACAAGAGTTATCAGACGATCAACTACTCAGACACATGGCTTCTGTGAGAAGGTAAGTGATTTAAAACTGCTTAATTAGTGTTTCAATCGATTTGTAGTTATGAGTTTAGGTCAAAATCGGGAAACCCTAACTGAAACAGTTGAGTTTCAGTTGTTCCGGCATTCAATTTAGTATGAATACCACACCGGAAACACATACCGTCACTCAATTTAAGATGAAGACCACACCGCTAGATTCTTCCGGCATTTAAATTAGGTTGAAGACCACACCGGAACTTAGTTTTAGCAATCTATTTAAGATGAACACCACTTCTGAACCCAGTATCGGCATTGATTTGAACTTTTACGAATACGCGGGTGGTGAGCTTCTCATAAACAGAAAACCAAGGAGTTTGTTATATGTACCGGCATACATTTTAGGTTAGCTTCCATGCCGGTACTGGAGTTTTGGTATCCAGAAACTTCAGAAATAGTACCGGCATCCTCGACATTTTTTTGTCATGCCGACATTAGATCCCGGCATTTGTTTTTATTTTACGTGTCTTCCGGTACTCCTGTTATGTTATCCAGGAATTTCCTAAAGTGTACCGGCATCTTCGAAATTTACCTGTCAATGCCGGTAGTTATTCCCGGCATGTATTAGTTTGAGTTTACCATGCCGTTATTTACTTACGGCATGTTCGATACCTATTTTCAGTATGCCGGTAAGGATTATTCTATACAGTAATGTGGTGTATCTATGCCGGTATTAGAAATGAAAGTTAGTTGTCTTATATTTATTTCGTGCTTCTTTTGAAATAGATCTAAAGCAAAGGAAGCTAAAGCATAGCAAAATAACATAGGAAAAGGTAAAGATGCTGTCACTAAGAAAAGAAGGAAGGACGGTCTTGATACTCCTCAGTCTCTGCCTCCTCGAGGGAAAAACAAAAAACGTTTGGGTGCTAATACAAGAGGGGCAATTTGGGAGAGTGGTCGTGATCGTAGTAAACTCGTAATCCGTGAATCTACCGGAGCAGTTGAGGAGGAAGATGAACAAGATGAAGAGGAAAGTGAGGAGGAAGATAACGAGATTAATCCAACCCAATTAACAAACCAAAGGCAAGGAGTAGTGGAACAAGGTGGTCCAAGTGAACAAGCCACACAAGGAAATGGAAAAGGCAAAGTCAAAGGAAAAGTAAAAGTTAAAGGTTCTCACCTTCCTCATGTTGATGACATGATACCCGACCTTGATCGTGGTGGTAAAATTTACGCAACTTCTTTTGATCCGGGGCATCTATTTGGATACAAGGACTCATGGGCTTGTACTATATATCAAACTTATGTAAGAATTTCTATCTCGTGCATATGTTTGTTTTGTATTTATGCAAAATCTCTTAATCGTATTATCTCCTAATTGTAGGATCATACGAAGGATGTACGTGTTTTCCGAAACCAATCCGCTGCTCATTGGGATTTGTCTAAGGAGCATGAAGAGGTCCAAGCAATAGTAAAGGATTCTGATCTATATCCTTTGGTTGAAAATTATGTGAAGCCAGATATTGTGACAGTCAATTGCATCGTCGAAAGGTTCCGTGGTGAAACTGATACCATGCACTTCGCGTTTGGAGAAATGACCTTGATCCCTGATGATGCTCAGAACATTCTAGGCTTAGAGGTTATTGGCATCAATTGCAGAACGAGATAATCATTCTTTTGAGCTAGAATGGACGAAGTTGCACGAGCTTACTAACAAGTTGTTTGGTTGGGACTACAAAACTTCTGTGGAAAGCTTCTATGTATCTAAGGTTAGTAGGACAAATACCATCAAGCCGACCCTGCTGAAGGAGAAGTTTGAAAAGTCAAAGGAAAGAAGTTTGAAGGATGGATGGGACCCCACACAGATTCGTTATACAGCCGCTGCGTACCTGTTATTCATCTTGGGCACTAGGGTGTTCCCTGACACTAGTAGAAACAGGATTAGTGCAAACTACCTTCAATATCCGTTGGAAGAGATCTTTATCTATTCATGGGGCACCGTGGAAATGGAACATTTGATGACAAAGATTAGAAGTGCCTCTAAGGCGGTTTCAAACCAATTTTTTAGGAATTTCACTCTACTCCAGGTATTTTTGTTTTTAAACTTATGTTCTTATTTATATTGTTCACATGTACCCTTATCATGAATTTAGAAACAAAATTTACTGATTTTTATATGTATCATTTCACATTTGTATAGGTGTGGGCTTATGAACATTTCCCAACATTGTTCAAGGACAACCCCTTCTTGAAGTTTATTCACATTGATGACCCCGAGGAGACTAGAGCCAAGAGATACAAGTTCAACAACCATCTGAAGCCCGGTAACAATCATCGACTGGCAGAAATGAGATTGGCTCTGGACGCGATGACTACCAAAGATGTTGTGTTCGACCGTTACAAGGAGGCTAGAGAGAACCTCCAATAAAAAAGGTATTATAACGTTGCATTTTATCAAGGGCCTTTGTTCCACCCAAAGGGATACGTTATGGCTGATCCTCGACGTGTGATGCGGCAACTTGGATAGAAGCAATTACCTAGAAGCATGACAGCCTCTCATGAAAGATACATTCTTGATATTTCTCAGTGCATGACAAGTTCCACAAAGTTGAGGGTAGGGTATGATCTAACTCTAGAACCAACACATTGGAGGGATAGGGAACCACGTTGTTTGGTAGATGCTACTAATTGGGAGCTTGTGAACAACGGTGACGAAGCCGACCCAACCTACATTGATGATTACTTGGAATGGTCACATCCTTTTGTCGTGCTCCCGGAAAACATCGAAGTTCCACCCCATAAAAACCCTCCCGTTCCAACTCCTATAGAGGCACCACCTACGATGACCCAACTTAATAAGACCGTTGGATTGCTAGTAAGTATTGTTAATTGCTTACTCATATAATGTACACATAATTTTATATTAGCATATATATACTAATTATATGTTGTATGTATGAAACTAGAGGCGTCGACTTGGCAAGTTGAAGAAGATATTAGGTTGTGAGTACGAGGAATGAGAGGTGTTATCCCTTGAAGAGGTGAAGGTACTCGCGGAAAATCTTGATCGAATTGAAGACCCAAATGCAAAAGCTTTGTTTGGGGAAACGAGGAACGCGCCCGTTTCCAAGAAGCAAAAGACCAAGTGATGAACTATATAGTTGTGTTTCGTTATTTGGATGGCGGTTGTTATGTTTTGAACAATTTCAAACTTGTTTTTGGTTGAAATATTTAGTTGTTTGGTTTACTTTTGGTTTGTGATATCTTGATGAAGAACATTTAAGCACGATTTAGTTGTTTGGTTTATGTTGAACATGTTTAGATTTCTAGTAAAATGATGTCTTTCTAAGTTTTGTTTACACGAGAAACGCTGGCATTCAAATGCTTAAGTTCCACAACACCGGTAAAGGTTCCGGCATTATAAAAACGTAAATTGTTATGCCGGCATTAGCACCGGCATGGAAGATTTTTCTCCAAAATCATGCCGGGTACAATGGATGAAAATGTCAAAGTTCTTGTGTAGGTTATGGAGAGTTCCGGTATTCAAAAGTTTTAGTTCCACTGCAACGGTATATGTTCCGGAAATCCAACTTGATGAAAATCTATGCCGTCAGTTGTACCGGCACAAAGTAGTTTCTCTAAATCAATGCCGGATACACTGGATGAAATTGACCAATTTTCTGTGTACATCATGGGTATTTCCGGCATTGTCGATATTATTGAATCCATGCTGGAATTCTGATTTTCTTACTCTTGCATAGTTTTTCACAATTCCGGCATTAAAATGGATAAAAATACTATGCCGGTATTGTTTATAAATAGGTTATGAATGCTCCATTCATTTCATTCCTAGATAATCAATTACATTAGATTTCAAACTTTAAATTAAAACATACTAAAACATGGTGATGGAGCATTTTTGGTTTAAGATGCTCTCCTATTTAGTAACCCATCCCTTTTCAACAATTGCGGAACCTTTGAGCCTTTCGCGAATATCTTCGAAGACATCGTCTGAAATCTCGGTGTCAAGGACCATCTTCATTGGTTCATCTTCTATTTCAACATATTCCTTTCCCTTCATATAACACCCATCACACCCATCAATAGGCTTGCACTGTCCCTTGTGATTTTTTATTGCCTTTGATAGTTCTACAGCTTTGTCAAACCACTGGAACTCATCGCATTTTGGGTGATTCAAACACCTTAGAAAAATTCTTCCATTTTCAGCATCATTAGTTTTGGCAATCCAAAGCCGGCGTGTACCATCACATTTCCTGCACTGGGAATAACCAAATGGACAGTCCATGGATAAATGAGAAGGAGACTTGCAAATTTGACAGATGTAATGATGACTCTGTAAGAGAAAATTCAATTAGTGATGCGTTCTAGTAAAGAAGATTTTAACTCTCGATGGTAATGGTGAATCCGTAAGAGAAGATTAGTAATGGCGAGTGTACTTACTTTGCAAATAGAGCTTGATGGTAGTTTGTTGAAAGAGCTTGTTGATGAATCATCCATCCCTTGTGAAACTTGAACCGTGATTGCTTGATCGATTTTCTCACTCTTGCGTTCTTGAGAGAAGGATTTTTGTTATTTGGTTGGTGCTTTAAGTATATGTTTACCATGGAATGGTTTTGTATTACGTAGAATGAAACTCCAACGGTCATTTTTTTTTTCAAAATTTTTTAGAAAAAAACTAGCCGTTTTTTTGAATTCCACCAACTCCGGAATGGTCGTGTGAACAAACACAATGCCGAGATTACTTCCCAAAAAAACCTCCCAAAAACATATGACATGATTCCAGAATGCAGTGATGGAAAACACTGGGGTCAGCCGAGAGATCCGAAACTCTTATTTGACTACAAGGACTCTTGGTCTCGTTGGATCTATTTAACTTATGTAAGACGTCTGCATCTTGTTATTATATTGTTTATATATGATCAAGTGAATTGAAGTTTGTTTGGTGTGTTTTTATAGGACCACAAAAAAGCCTTCCGTGTTTGCCGCCATCAGCAAATGGATACATGGGATTTGGAAGGGGAGTGTGAGGCTGTTCAAGCGGCAGTAAGAGCATCCGGGTTGTATCCCGCGGTAGAAAACTATGTGCCCACTGATCAAGTGACGGCGAATTGTTTCTTGAAGAGGTTTTTTGCTTCAACTGATACCATGCATTTTCATTTTGGCGAGATGACCATTATCCCTGAAGATGTCCAAAGAATATTAGGTCTAGGAATCCTTGGAAAAGCAGTTAAGAAAGAAGATCACGGTAAGACCCTATAATGGTCAAAGATCTATGAGATGACTAAAACGTTATTTGGTTGGGACGAGGCAACGATAAAAGGACATATGTACATGTCAAAGAATACCGTGACAAAGACTATTAAAGTCGTCAAGCTCAGAGATTTGTTTGGGGAAACACTGGGCAAGGACTTGAATGCCGAAGAAATTCAGCAAACTATCGCTGCTTATATGTTGTTCATCTTGGGAATCGCAATATTTCCTGACTCTAATGGTAACAGGGTGCATGTGAAGAACTTACAATACTTGGATCCCTTGGAGGAGGTCCATGAGTATTCATGGGGCACTGCTTTCTTGGCACATTTTTTGGCGGAGATGCGTAGATCTTCTAAAGCGACAGCCTGACAATTTAATGAGAATTTCACTGTATTACATGTAATGTGAACTAGTTATTTTGTTTTCCAATTAGTTCTTTTCTTATACATTTCTTTGGAACGATCTTTCATTGGCTTAAGTGTGGGCTTATGAACACTTCCCAACATTGTTCAAGGAGTACACATCTTTGGAGTCGTCAACTTATGGTTTGGAACCACAACATCCTATAGCTCAGAAATACTTTTTCGACAACCATCTGAAACCAAATAACAGAACTCGGTTACTCGGAATGAGAGAGGCTTTGGAATCTATCACTGTCGAATATGTTGTGTTTGACCCATATATGAATGAAAGAGGAGATCACTTTGCAAGGCATGACAATGTAGCATTTTACAACGGACATTTTTTCATCCAAAAGGATTTGTTATGCACAACCCTCTCCGTGTGATGCGCCAACTTGGGTACAAACAGAAAAAAATTACGGGTAAATATAATCAGAAATTCTCTCATAACTTTATTTAGTGTCTATCAGATGAATAACATACGCTGATAGTTTACAAACCAACTCCTTTACTTGCACATTGGAATGAAAGGGAAGAACAACAGTTAGTGCTTGATAGGGTTGGTTGGGAATTGGTGGAAAACGGTTATGATCCGAAACGAAACTTCCTCAAAGGTCATTTGAGGTACTCGCATCCTTATATTGTACGCCTTGCCACCGATGAAGTGCCTCTACAAAAAAAACCTCCCTACAAAACTCCATATGAACCTACTATACCCGCACTTCAGAAGACCCTCACGTTGTTGGTACGTAATTCTGGTTCACTTTCTATTATTTGATTCTATAACTATAATTTTTTAAAGTTTACATACTAATTGAACAATATGACAACAACGTTCGCTGTTAGGGAGATTTGGAAACTGGTTTAAATGCAAGAACAAGAGAGGAGAGGTACTGACCCCAGCAGAAATGAAGAAAGCCGAGGAAAAGATAGAAAAAATTGAAGATCCAAGTGCAACTACCTTGTGGAACGAAACAAAGAAGAGGGTACACAAGAAGCTAAGGGCCGAGTGATATAAGATGCTTTTTAATTTTTCTTTCATGGTATTAGTTATGTCTTTAAACAATCTATTGTTGGTTTATGTTTGTTGGTATGTTTTACTTTGGACATCTTTAGTTCATTTTTTTTCGGTTTGGAACATCTTAACTTTACAAATGGTTTGTTGAACAATCTAGTGTTTGCTTACGGTAACTTGTGTGTCTTGCTGAACTTTGGATATGTTGATTTCATCAGTTTAGGCTTAACTTTATATATGGTTTGTTAAACAATCTATTGGTTATGTCAAACATTGTATTTCTTAATGTATTTTTTTCACAACCGACGTGGTCTAAAATCGTAAATTATATTCCGGCAACCTGTTTTTCTGAACCAAAGGAATTTAGAGTTCCGGCGTAAACTATAGTTTTACGACCATGCCGGTTCTCTTGTTTTCCCTTACACATAAGGCATTTGTGTAGAATTCCGGCATTACCAAACCGTTAAATTCAATGCCGGAATTAATACTAATATCTCTGTTTACTTATCATTCTACTACAGCGTACAAATAAAATATCCTTCCTTGCCGGGATCTGTTCCCGGCATTGAAGTGTTTGAATTAAATCATTCCGGCAATTCCATAGCGTATCGTTTAATGATTACAATTCAAACTTCCAAAAATACAAAAGGTTGCTTAACAATGAACCAAACATATCCAAATTAATCATCAAGAATTTGAATTTCTCCCGTCTCTGGCTTTTCTGATAGCTTCAAAGCATCCCACAGTTGGTGGTTCTCCTCATAAAATTTCATCCATCCCTCCGATTGATTGTGGACTATTTTCTTGTTTTTAGTCAAGGGAAAAACCGGTGGAAACGATTAATTTTACTTCAATTTCAGAATAATGAAATGATTCCCGTTCAGGAACGCCAAGACAACTCTTCTCTTCTTAAGAGATCCTTCGCACTTTTGCCACTTTGGTGTATAAGTTGCACTGTCGGTGAGGCTAAAAGAATGAAAAACACAGTTAAATGTATCCTCCACAAGATGACCACAAACCGGCATTTTCATGCAATATTCAGTAAGAAGGAACTTCATCTCGTGCTCTGGCCATAACACCCGAGCATACAAACTATCAAACTATTCTTCATTATCTACCAATTGTTTATAACAACTCTTCTTTTTAACAAGTTGATCGACCATCCTCTTTCTCGCTTATCGGCATGGTGTCATCCTTTTACTAACCGCCGTCTCAAAGATTCCTAATTATTCGGTAACGACATGATATCCACAATTTCCATCTCCATCGACATCATCCGTATACATAACATACGCGCGAATAATCTTGGGAAGTTGATATATATAAGACTCTATTTTGGTATGGTAACTTCTAATGGTCCTACCTGTTTGGGAATCCTTATACATCTTCATATTACCTTTTTTTAGCTTAATTATATCTAATCCATTCTCTGCAATCTCCACACTTCCAGTGTCTTCGGTGTGTGTTGGGAGTACTTCCTTGGCATACCTCTTCCCTTTCTAACCAAAATAACAGACTTGTCGCCGTTTTCAACTTGATGTTATTGACATGATGTGGGTTCCTTGTTTGGTGTGGATTCAGACTACTCACCTTGTTGTTCTTGTTCAATCAATGCGGTTACCTTCGTCGGCCTACCCCTTTTCTTTGCAACCAGCACTTCATTGGCTTGTGGTGTTGATACAGAATCCATCATTTGTTCTTGACTTGATGGCGGTAGCTTCGTCGGCCTAACCCTTTTCTTTGGAACCTGCGAAACATCGACTCTAGGTGTGGTATCCGCTTCCTCGGCTTGTTTTTCTTCTTCAATCGATGAGGGTACCTTCGTCGGCCTACCCCTTTTCTTTGGAAACGGCACTTCATCGTCTTGTGGTGTGGATACAGAATCCGTCATTTGTTCTTGACTTGATGGCGATACCTTCGTCGGCCTACCCATTTTCTTTGGAACCGGCACTTCATCGACTTGTGGTGTGGATATGGAATTCCCCCTTTGTTGTTGACTTGTTGGCGGTTCCTTCCTCGGCCTACCCCTTTTCTTTGGAACCGGCGCTTCCGCGAGCCTTGCTTTCGAAAGATCACATCCGGTTGGGTCTCTTTTCTTACTTGCCACGTCTTCGCATTCGCGTTGACTCATTGCATTCAATTCTTTCCTTTGTTTTCTCCTAGTCATTTTAGTTTGTCGTCTTTCAGGCGGATCTCCCTTTGTTGGCTCTTCATTTTGTGCTATCCATGGGCGTGTAATTAGCCTTAGTTGGCTCAACAATACTTGTCGGCTAGCCGAGTTTCCACGTGAGTAAGCTTCATAGAATTCCTTTGCTTCGGGAGTATCCCATGGTGATTGTCCGGGAGCTTCCGTAGGGGGAGGGTCGAAAGATAATTGCTTCCAGAACGGATCAATAACCTCAATAGGTATCACTTCTTCATACTTCACAAGCATATGACGACACAGAAGCCCCAATGAACACATATCGGGACAAATACACACATCACCCGATCTGCCTTAGTTTCTCTCCTTTTCAATTTCTTTAATCATATGTTTTATTTCCCATTGCGAGACGTTGAATTCTATTCCTTGGAGAAAATTATGATATCGAAGATGTGATGTCATCCTTTCCTTTGAGCTTTTCTCAAAGGACTTCTTGATCATATTGATATCTGACTTAAAGTAATGCGCAAAAGCCTCAGTGACCGTAACCATGTTTCCTTAGCCAGACTGGATGAGATCTTTAAATATTCCATGAGAGGACTCCGCAATACTATTTGCTTCATTCCCATAGTGTCTATACCGATTTGTCCACGCACGCACAAATCTTTCCTTGAACTTAGCCAACACTTTATCCCGACAGTACGAGACGACACTTGGATACACTTCGTTATATTCGGCACTAAACATGTTCAATCTGTTTTCATACATATCCTCGGTAAGAGACCAATAAACTTTCTCCCAATCCTTTAGAAATTCCGACCAATTTTTAATCTTTCCTCTTTCATCTTCTTCTTGTTCGGGTGATAGTTTCTTCTTGAGAACATCTTCCTCTAGTTGAGCAATCATTCTTTTCTTAATATCCGCCTTAGAGGGTTCAAACAAAGCTTGACCTATATGATACGTCCATAGGAAATTTTGTGCATCCGGAAATACGTCGGATATAACATTCATTAGTGCGTCATCTTGATCGGTTATGATGACCCTCGGAAATTGATTTTCCGGGAACAATAATTTCAATTGTCGTAATGCCCAATGACAATTGTAATCCCTCTCGTTTTCCATTAAACACCAATACAATGTGAATGATACCTTGTCCGATGTTTTCCCCACGATGTTGAACAACGGTATGTTGTATTTGTTTTTCTTGTAGGTGCAATCCATCATAAGAACACCATAACATGTATGAGCCAATTGTGAAAGGAAAGGATGCGCAATGAATATTTGAAGGGGTTTGTTGTACGGTCCTCTTTTAATGATACGCATGTATTTGTGATCCCAAACTATCTTCTCAAATTCTTGCATAACGGTCCTTCCTTCCTATTCCATCCTTCTAATGGTTGCTTGCGCGCTATAGATTGTACTTAGAGAAGAAACGTTCGTCTTATCCTTTTCCTTGAAGCCTCTGAGAATCACTCGTGGTTTGATACATGCTTTGGTCATTTTATTTACATCATCGAATTGATGAAGTTTTAGCTTCGCAACTAGGGAGTGACCAACAAAATCTTTCGGATCCCGGTGGTTATGATGGCCAAACCACACCGTACAATCCCATTCCTTTTCATTAGTTTCTTTGTCTCTTAAATAGAATACAAGCTTAAAGGGGAAATCATCCTTCCTCGTACGAGTCTTCTATACCATATTAGTCTTCTTTGGATATACATAACCCTTTCTCTTATGGCTATCCTTCATCTTGTATTTCCCACTTCTCTCGCAAACCATCTCAAAACGATAATCTGAACGTTGGGTATTCCTCACTAACACACACATGTGTTTAAGTGCCGTCTCTTTTTCCCAAGCGATTGCTTCCTCTGGAGATTTTATTCCCTACATGAGGACAACAATGGAAGATTATAAGGTTCATTACAAGAAATCCCCACATAAAGTTTTAAAGACTAGGTGAAAAGTACTGTTTGCTAACATACCGGAGGAATTTTATAGTATTCGGACGTATCCGGACCAAGAGGTTTGGAATTTGTTGGATCAATGTAGGGAACAATCTAAGGAATGAATGAAAAGAAAATTGAATTAGTTCACAAAAAAATTAAATTACTATACTAGTTCCATCATGCTCGACGACAATTCCGCCAAAATATCCAGAGCCGGAAACAAGTGCCGACCTTCAAGAATAATGTTCTGGCATTTCGGAAATAAACTTGAAAAAGAGGACCTAATTTTAAATACTACCAGCATTGTATTATCCTAAATATTAATGCCGGAATGGATAATACCGGCATGCACGATCCACAAGGATTGAAGCCAGAAAATGACGCCGGCATGCTCGATAAATTTAACACCAAGACGGTAAACTACTACCAAAGTGACGAATTTCTGAATGTTTTTCAGTGGTACCGGCATTCTTGAATATGTAAGGTCCCAAGCCGGTACCCTGTGCCGGCTTAGTCCGTAATTTTCAAACCACGACGGGATTTAGTACAGGCGTGCTCGATAATTTTTATACCACGCCGTTACCTATGTTCAAAATTCTTTAAACTCCTTGATGTTTTCTTGTGGTACCGGCATGGTAAAGTTAGGATAGAACCATGCCGGTCCGAATATTCCATGGAATATTTAGTGGTAGGTAAAAAGTTTTCTGCGTGCCGGGATGTATTTTTTGGTTGAAGACCACGCCGGCAGCTGTTTCAAAATGGGGGATATCTGGTGCCGACATGCAAATAGTATGAATACCATGCCGGTTTTGGTAGTTCCTGCATAGCATTCATACTACGTGTATGCCGGCACCAAGCTTTTTCAGAGAAAAATGGCGGTTTAAATTTTTTTTTTGAAATTTTCAACCTCTTAGCAGCATTACTTGTGTGTTGGGGTTGCTTGTATGTCGAACATATTTACGTTCTTGGGTTGGTTCTTCAAAAAACACTTGATGCTCACGAAAATCATGATCCAAGGGTGTTGGTTGTTCATATAACTCCAATTGTGAGTTGTTATCATTAACCGAAGATTGGAGATATGATTGTTGTTGTAGTTGAGCTAAAGATTCAACAGCTGAAATTCTCTCCTCACAATCATCTTCCATTTTCACAAAAAAATTTCCACCCAAAAATATTTTTCCCTCCTTCTACTCTGACCTCACTCATACAAATTCAAATAAAAATACACACTAATCTATCCCCAAATAATTAAGATTTTACTAATTATTATTAACCACTAAACTTGATTAGTGAGGGCTAGTTAAGGAATTAAAAAATAATTACATAAGAAGTGATCCAGATTTAATATTTGGATTCCTATTTTGTCATGTAGTTATGTCCCCCAATTAGTTTCCATATCCCCAATTACGCGTTCCTAAAATAACCTTGTAACAGTAGTATATTTTTATAGGCCTACCTAGATTCAAAGTCATTATCAGAGAAAGAGATCTTGAAGTTTGGTGAGAAAGATATGAATGGAGGAGCAGGATTTGAGGCGGTATCTCTAACCCGTGGACTCGTAGGAGGAGATACCATTCTTTCGTACTTACCTGATAGCATATAGGTATACTTGCGTCGCATCCTACGGTAATTCCAAACCATGCTCCTAAGTTTGAAACTCTCAAGTTTTTGGAGGCAGTAGTAGGCAAGGTTCCAATTGTACACATTGAGGACATTGTTGACGCACATCTCTTCTGCATGGAACAAGCTTCTATGAATGGTAGCTATTTCTTTGCAAATGGATACGTGACAGTAAATGAAATCGGGGATTACTTCCGGCAGTACCATCCAGAGCTCACTATAGCACAGGAACAAGAGTAAGGAAACTTAACTATTGATTCATCTGAATTATAAACTTCCAAATTTTGTGTACATTTTGATCCACACTCTTTTTAAGTTGACTTGTTGTGTTGAAATTGCATTGCAGGTCTGAGGAGGATGAAAACATGGAAAGAAAAATCCGTTGGGGATCAACTAAGCTGAATGATTTAGGTTTTGTTTACAAATGTAATGTCAAGAAAACATTAGATGACAGTGTGAAGTGTGCACAGAGATTTGGTGATATCCCATTAAGACTCTAATTGTATGGGAAAACCTAGATATCAGCAGGTACGTCCTGAAGCACAGTGTTAATGGTGAGACTGCGTCTCAATAAATTAGAAGAGGAGGAGGATCTTAGCAACTTCTGCAATCTCGCCAGGCAATCCATCTCTGCTTAGGGGCTTTGCAACGGAGAATAAAGAAGTGGGTTTGGTTGTAGTTTAAACTAATACACCCTCCGTTGTTTTGTTTTTAGAAAAAATTAAGAAAATTAAGTGAACTAATCACTGAAAGTGGTCTCCATAATACTTGTCAGCAAAAAAAGTAAAGTGAAATGGTTCATATGACACTTGTCATCAAAAGAAATTAAGAGAAAAGTGGTCTCATAAAACTAAAGTAATATTTGACTTTCCCAATTAGTAAACCAGCCTATTAGAAAGGATTGGATGGAGTATATCTTTTGAGTAGTAGATGTTACATTTTGGATTGATCAGTAAGGAAATTTTACATTTTGGGTTGCCAAATTTAAATCCACGTAGGGGTTCCTAGAAGAGATTACGATGAGGCAACGAAAGGAATGAAGGTCAGTTGTGGCTAGCGAATTTTTATCTCCTAAAAAATAAAAGAAATATAGGTTGTGACTACCAAGAACACTGCATACATGGCGACATATAAGATTGGACTCTAGTTTATTTTATTTTTGAAGCATGACTTTAGTTTATTAGTCCCACATCTCTCAGTTTATAAAAGGAAGGCAGGTTTAAATAACATGAGCTTCACAACTAAGTGGGCCCTTTGGGGACATCCGATAAAATTGGAACGATATAGAGAAGATTAGCATGACACGTACAAACCTAGAGAAGGTCCAAACCTTTTTAACTTTTTTTTTTCCTGCTCTAGGTCTCTGTAAATCTATCAATGTTCTAAACTAAGTTGCGAGTATTGTGATTTCTAGAAGAGAAAGATGTAGAAAAAGGACATATGAACTAAACCAATATAACTCATCAGACAACCACCAAATACCTGCTTCAGCACAGCAGCCTTTCTACTTTCTCTTTGGGTGTCCAGCCTAAGCCTGGTTACGACAGTATGTAAACTCCCATTTGTTACCCAATCTCATGGGATGTAATGCTTTCAGCATACTCGAAAATGGGTGAGACTGAGAAATTACGGGCTACTTTTAATAAAAGTTGATTAACTATAAGCCTAACATATCTAATATTACACATAGATCATTCTTGAATCAGGAATAACATTTAATTTTCAACGAGTAAAGTATGAAGAACCATACGAAATCAAGAGTATATGCGAGAATGATCTATGTGAATGTACGTTAGTAACGCGTTAGTAACACACAGTGAATCCGAAAATAAAGGATTTATGAGCTGTCATCCACTATGTATAACCTTATATAAAGGATAGATCAACCATGTATAGGGGATCTTTTGGAGTGCTTAGACAAGAGATTTAGGAGAGAGAAAGTTTATTTGGAGAGCAAGTTAGGATTTTCTTGATATCTTGTATCCAATTTTGAAATCTTAATGAATGATTATGTGATTTCTACCATGATTTCTTAAATTATTGTCTAGATTCTTACAGGGTGTAGTTGTGGGATTTCCTACAACTACAGTGATCAAAGGTTGTGATTTCGTTTTTCATGTTGCAACCCCTTTGCTGCACTCCACTGAAAGCTCTCATCGGGTAATTAATTCGTGGCTGTACTTGGTTATAGATCTTTAAATATTTTCAATCTTGAATGCTTAATATTTAATGCAGTACAAGGACACAACAGAGGCAGCATTAGCAGGAGCCAAAAGTATTGTTACTAACAACTCTTTTATTAGCCAACTCTTTTTCCACGGTGCTAACTTCTCTTTGCTTCAAATTTTTTTTTTCAATTTCTGCTTCCTCATTTAGCTGTTGGGGACCGTAATCAAGAAATGTGGGGATACTGTTCATATGCATGTTGCAGAAAAAGACGTTCTTCATGAGATGGTTAGGATAGTAAAGAAGAAGGTATGTCATGCTTTTGTTGCTGCATTGGTGTCTCAATTATTTATTGGCGACCCAGTAATATAATCTTGTTCCATGTGCACCGGCATCCTGATTTTCGTGTTAAGGAAAAGATTTTGATTCTCACAGATACCTGGCAAGAAGCTTTCGGAAGACCAGGGAAAGATATCCTCAATACTAGGATGCTTACCAAGAGTTGCTGGTATGCTTTGAATTTGGTACTCACGATTCTTGGAGAAACGAAAATTTAAGAATATCAAAACCTTTATAATCCTAACTCATGAGAAGCCCCACGTTCAGTGGTGAGCCACCGTTCGCTTAGAGAAGAGGAAGGCTGAGGAGCGAGTATACACAATTGCCGAGAAAAGAGTATCCACAATCACTTGGAGTAAACCTGGAGAGGACACTTGGCGTGACTCTATTGGTTGACCGGTTATAAACCTAATAAACTTCCGACCCTAATCGTTTATCCTAAACCTCTCCCTCTACGTTTCTTCTAAAACATCCCATGGATCTTCAGCATCAAATGCCTGGGCTAAACAACGAGATCACCAAACTTGCCAGGAAGTTACGCATTTCACTTTTACTCCATAAACCATTCTATGCAGAGTTGCGATCTAGCAGACTACAACGGAGTAATCTTGAACAACGGAGTAATCTTGAACCAGTTGCGATCCAAGCTGAGAGAAACCAGGCGGAAATAGATGGTGCTATGTTAAAAAGACGGGCTAAATTGATGCTGATATCAATATGGAAAATGCTGCTGATCATGGTTAGGATTTATTTCCTGTAAAATACAATCAATTAATATTTCATCACTGATATCTTATTTGTATTACAACAGGCGTCAAAAGAGAAGCCAGGAAAGCAAGGCTCGCTATTTTACAACAAAAATCTTTTTACAGGACTTTACCATGTAACAAACTACAACAAATAAATCATCCAATTAATGTTTCAATATGGAAAATGCTGAGTTAGTATTATTTCTATACATACGTCAAAGGAAAAATAAAAATATGATCGATTTATTTATCATCTTTGTGTTGTGAATACAACAGGCGTCAAAAAGACAATAAGCATAGCACAAAAACGACAAGCTAAAATTGATGCTGATATCAATATGGCAAATTCTACTGATCATGGTTAGGATTTATTTCCTATTTGCTGATGCTGATATCAATTTATTTATCATCATTCATATGTTCTTTGTATTACAACAAGCGTCAAAAGGGAAGCCGGGAAAGCAAGGCTCGCTATTTTACAACAAAAATCTTTTTACAGGACTTTACCATGTAATAGACTACAACAAAGTATTCTTAAACCTATGCCAACACAAAGTATAGGCCAAGTGGAAAGGACACAAGCTGAAAGAAACCAGGTGGAAAAAAGCCAGGCAGAAATTGATGCTGCTATTAATACAGCGAATGCTGCTGAGCATGGTTAGTATTATTTCTTTGCGCTTGGTTTGAATATGATAAATAAATTGATCATCATTAATGTGTTATTTGTATTTCAACAGGCCACAAGAGGGATGCAAGGAAAGCTTGGCTTGCTATTTTACAACAGAAAATATTTTACCGGAAATTACAACGACAAACAAGGGGTACCAACATATGTATTATTAATGAATCAATCCTATTCAGTGAGGTATCAATGACTTATTAATTTTAACTATTGTTTTTTGCCATCCTAAATCAGGTTTTATCAAAAAGCAATATACAATCCATGCTGCAAGTAAAAAAAACCCAAACCATAGAGAAAGCACGTCTAATCCAGAGATTTATAAACAAAAATCGTATTAAATTATTTATTCCTATCTACGTGTATTTCATGAAATACTTTTTATTTTAATCTGATTTGGTTGTTTAGGTGTTTAATGAGATAGTATTGCACTATTTTCATATATTGGCCTGTATTTCATGAAATAAATGTGAAAATTATAATAGCCTAAGTAATTAAATTGACTACGTTATAGTCTTTTAAAGTATTTAGATATACACTTAAAAGATACCTCCTTGAACTTCTCCGAAATTTCTGCTTCAACCAAATATGACGTTAACTGTTTCAGTTTGATGTGAAATACGCGACTGATTATGTCTGGTTTCTCACTTGGTTTTTGTTCAGGGAACATTTTGATAGCTTTTGCAATTTCTGAACAATTTGGATTACATGTGAATGTAATAAATAAGTGATAGACACATTTTTGTGTCTAATTTGATCTCAATACTATATATTGCTGGCACTCGATTTTGTACTAATTTTGTTATTTTATGTATTTGTAGGTATTTTTTTGGAAATAAATATTTTTGGAAAATTCGGCTCGAAAAGTTGATTTTGTCACCCGGAGGACAAGTGTTATTCGGACTCTCGCTTTTGGATAAGGGGTAACCTAATTACTAAGGGGCACCCCCCAGGTCACCCCCTAGGAAGATGCTATTCACACCCCAGTTCTGGTTAGGGGAAGGACATCTTCTTCCCAAATTCAAAAACCAAAAATTGGCGGGAAAAAATATATATCAACTGGCAGATGTTTGTTGGAATTTTTGAACGTGTTCTAGGGCGATTCAATGGCTGATTTTTGGTAGGAAGTTGTGTTATGTCCTATAAAACACGTTTTGGGCTTTTGGTTCGATCAACTTTGGCCATAATTAGCTGGACAATTCACGGAAGCAAAACAGGGAAACACGGGTTGAACACGGGATTGGAGAAGATTTGAACGTGTTCTGATCATGCATGAGGGCTCTAGCAACGTTGTGGGTCGTGTGTAAACACTTCTAGAGTGACCAGGATGGAAATATATGCGTACCAGAGCAAGAATGGAAAGAAAATATTCCCAAGAATATCTTTCTTTTCTGCCGAGTTAAAGAGAATTATATGGAGTGAATGAGCGAGATTCGATGGGTCTGTTGGCTATAAATATGTTTCTGTGGTTGCCTAGAAGGGTTGTCGAGAGTTTGGGGTCGAGAGGAGGAGTGTAGAATCCATAGGAATTGAGAGAAAAATTGACAGAGAAACTGCTGCTGCTGCTGCTCTGAAGAACAAGGAATCGGCCACGGTTTCTTCATCCGAATCGCAACAGCGTATTCAGCCACAAAACTTTATTTTCCATCACCATTTGTTTCTCTGTAACAGTCCAACATCGTCTTCGCAACAGGAACTGCTGTTGCGATTTCTCTGTTGCATTGTTTACTCATTTGTAATCAATTTTGGAGCAATAATAATATATTTTGAGATGAATTACACCATGATGAGCTAAACCCAACATTGGGACAATGGAGGAGGCGATTTTCGTCATTCTGGTAAATTTAATTTATTCTTTTTATGACTTTTGCATTGATTTAAAATTGAAAAATGATTTTGATTAATTAGTTATCATTTTATTTGATGCGGCATGCTTGCTTAAATGTTTGATGTCCCATGCTTACGATTTATAACTAATATTCTGAGAATCTATATTGGCAAAATAAGAGTCCTTACATTTTATGTTTTGAGCGATAATTGTTAAGGATAAATAAAATGTACCATATGCATGAGAATTGGCCAAGTCCTTAGTCCCAGTAACTCTCTACCAATTTGTCAATATTTGTATATATATTTATTTTCTAAAAAATACCTACAAATACATAAAATAACAAAATTAGTACAAAATCGAGTGTCAGCAATATATAGTATTGAGATCAAATTAGAAAAAAAAATGTGTCTATCAATAAGTCAGAGGGACCCAACTCTCTGCATAAGGATATCGCATCTTGACAATGCTGAATCATAGATTTTGGTCCACCAGTGAAAGATGATGGTAAGATTATTCGACCTGTGGTACCGGGTTTAGTGTCTCCAGCTCTCACCGCTTCTTTTATGCCGTTGTATAAGTCACAACGTATTTCTTTTTGATGGCCTTTAACCCACTGCAATCTGCTTTGCTCAATTGTAGCATAAGCATCTACTACATACTGCTGAAACAGTCGCCCTCCCCGAGAAGGGTTTGACTTTCACATGATCTTTGTTGTATTCTGAATGCATAACATTCTCTCATAGTTATGTTTTTTCTCTTCTTTTCCTCACCTATTTCATCATCGCGTACAATATTAGTCTCCTTATCATATGGAATATCAATATGAAAACCATCTTCACCATAAGGAAAGAACAGCTGATACTGTAATTCCATGTAACTCGGATATATCTTTCAGCAAACCACTTTTTTTCCTGAATAATGATATCCTTTTTTCCATCATATTTTTCATCATCAATTACAACTCCCGCAATTTTAGATGTAGTTGGAAGATTGTATTTCCTTGCATCTGTTTTTCGTGTACCAATAAGACGAAATTCTACCTTACTTAGTTCATCTTGTTTGTACCTGTCTCTCCACATTCTGAATTTCTGGAATATCCAGTTGTGTGTGTCCAGCATTGTAACTAAACCAGCAACGGTTCTTTCATCCAATGTACTTGTGATTTTCTTTCCATATTCATCGATGGATGTCATCGAAATATCAGCTTTTGAATTTTTATCTTGTTTTCCACCCTCTTTCTTCGTGGTAATATCATTTATCCTATTTCTGACTTCATTTTCTGTGTCTAAGCCCATGAAGTGATGATTAAGCCCATACATTGTAAATACCCATGGTGCCGAACCATTGTTCTGACATTTTTCACTTTAGCCCCTTGCGAGGTAAATGCAAACATTGAATTATATGCCCTGATGTTCATTCTGAAATTTGATGCTTTCGGCTCACCACCTATATATCGCAATAGCTTGTCTAGAAATTCGGGTGCCTCTTTAAGCAATGGTAATTTTACAGCTCCTTTCCCACAACAATAGCAAATTCTGGTTGACTATTCTTTTGTTTTTTGTTGACACTCTCCTCATCCCACATCATTGCTTGACAATGAGGGCATACTGCACTTGGTCCACCAATATTATGCTTTTCCAACACCATCACTGTTCAACATAGACACATTTGCTTGAAAGTTAAGAGTTTATATTGCAGATATAGTCAACATATTTTCTACTTACAACTACAGTCAACATATTTTCTAAGTACAACTGGAAACACTTACATGTATATGGGAGTTCATCATAAGAGTCATTATCTATAGGCTGGTCTTCCATATTCTCAATTCCTTTTTCACCTAATGATGAAAACTCCATCAAGTATTAGAAAATATAAACCTCACACAAACATTTTACCAATTGATATTTGGATACAAAAAATATTTTACCATCCATGTAACTGGCAGCGAATGTCCTAGATCGCTTATATGCACCTTGAGTTATGTCTCCTTAGGATGCTGCAAAGAATTTGGATATGGAAACTAATCATGGATAGGACATTATTAAACTAAATTCTATTCTATGCAAGTTAAATGTTATACCTTTTTTTTTTTTGTTTTTTTACTCCTTTTTCGCCTGAGTAATTTTTTCCTATGCGTTACTAACGTACATTCACATAAATCATTCTCGCAGAATTCTTCTTCTATATAAACAAATACTCAAACAAAATATAATCTTCTTCTTCTTCTTGAAAGTTAAATGTTATTCCTGCTGGGCACCCCTTCTAGATGATGATATGGCTAAAGCTGCAGATCTTGCAAAAATAGAGCAAGATGCTCTATTGGCTAAATTGCAAAATACTAGACAATTACTTACGGCAAAGAAGAGGCAAGAGGAAGAGAAGAGTGCTCAAGAAGAAGATGGTATTTTGGACTTAGAGAAACAACAACAAGAAGTTGCTCAACAAGATTTTTCACAAACGCAACAAACTCAAGACTCACTCTTAGTTATAGATGAGCTGCAATCTAATATTGTTTTGGAAAAACTTGATGATGGTTTTAGTTCTCCAACTACAACGTCTAGAAGGTCCTCTCCAGTTCGAACTGACGAAGTTCTTGAGACTTCTAATATGTTTAAAACTGGTATTGAAGATAGTGAAGATGAAGAAGAAAACATTGAAGATGATGCATTTCCTATTAAGGAAAAGCCGCCAGATTCTTTGCAATCTGCTCGCAGCATAGAGACTGAGGCTGAAAAACTGGAATGGAGTGCCGCTAAAGATGAGGAGGATAAACTTAAAAGGGAGTTAGCTGAGAAGAAGAAGTTGGATAATTTGTCTAAGAAGGGCGCTGTTAAAACCGCGCCAAAAAAGAAAAGGAAACCTGGTGCCAAGCCGGTTGAGGATGATGGCTAAGTTGTTAGAAGAGGTCGAAGTCAGACACGTAAAGAAGATGATAAGGGTTCAGCAAGCCCTTCAAGGAGCATGGTTAATTAATGCGTGTTTTTTATTGGAATGCGCAATGCTTGGCTAAGGATGGTGCAAGAGCCAAGTTGCAGGAGCTTTCTTTCTTGCACATACCTGACGTAATTTGCATTGCAGAGACGCATGTTTTCTGCAATGTACGTTTTGTTAGGTCTCTTAAATTGGTTGATTTTTCTGAAGATGTTATTACAAATGAGGTTGATGGATAGAAAGGTAATATTTGGATTTTATGGAGGAATACTCTTTTAAGGCATGATATTTTATCTACTTTAAAGCAAGCAATTACTATGAATTTTGCGGGGGATTTCATTACGGATGTTCATGCTTCCTATAATCCGGTAGTAAGAAAGAGACTTTGGCGTCAATTGGGTTTAGGTTTTATATCTATTCATTGGTTGGTGTTGGGAGATTTTAATTTCGTTTTACACCTGGAGGAAAAGAAGGGTGAAAGGCCGATCAAAGAGGTTTACATGAATGAGTTTCATATCTGTATTTATGTGAATGGTTTGGTTGAGGCTGATGCTATTGGTAAAAAATATACTTGGTCTAATTGTAGAAGTGGAGCTCAAAGAATTGTCTCTAAACATGATAGAGCGGTTGTTAATGATGCTTGGTGCTATAAGTATGCGAACTGGAGATGCAAGGCCTTGCCTAGAGTTTGTTCAAATCATTCCCCCCTTTTTTGTTTGCTTTTGAAATCCAAGGCCGGCTAGAGTTCCTTTTCGAACTCAGAATATGTGGCTTTCCCATCCAGGTTTTATGCAGTTGGTTGAAGAGAACTGGAGTTTGGATCTTCATAGTGCTCCCCCTTTTGTTTTTACTTCTAAGTTGAAGAGACTAAAGGAGGTGTTGAAGATTTGGAACAGAACTATTTTTGGAGATGTGAAATTTCGCTTGAAGCAGGCTTAATTGAAGCTTGAAACTGAGAATGATCTTCTTGATTATGACCCGGCCGATGAATTTCAATTCCTAAAGGTTGCGGATGCCAAAAAGGATGTTGATGATGTGAGAACGGAGTTGGCTATTATGCTTAAGATGAAGTCGTGAGTAACTTGGTTGGAGGATGGTGACTAAAATACTCGTTTCTTTCATAACAACATCCGCATGAGGAGAAGTCAAAATACCATCTCAGAGCTTAAGATTTCTAAAGATACTACTTTGTTTTTGCAGGATGAGATAAAGGACTACATTGTTAACCATTATCAGGCCAAGTTCAATGGTGGTGACGTTCATATTGATCCAGTTTTATTTGATATTGATCATGAGAGCATTTCAGTTACTGAAAGTGCTTATATGGATGTTATTCCATCTTTGGAGGAAGTTAAAGTGGCGGTTTTTGACTTGGGAGCTGATTCTGCGCCTGGCCCAGATGGCTTCACAGGTTCTTTCTATAGACAGTGCTGGGACATTATTTCTAGAGATCTCTTTAATGCAATTGCAAACTGTTGGTCTATGCGTAAAATTCCCAATGGCATTAACTCTAGTTTTATTGTTCTTATTCCAAAAAATAACAAGTCTGATGTTATTAAAGATTATAGGCCAATTGGCTTGAGTAATTTTTTCTTCAAGATCATTACTAAGATTATGGATACCAGGCTTGGTACTGTTTTAAATAAGCTGATCTATGAAGAGCAAGTGGCGTTTATGAAGGGTAGAAATATTCATGAAAATATAGCTTTGGCGTCTGAATTGATCAATGAGATCAATACGGAAAGGAAGCATGGAAATGTTGGCCTCATACTGGATATTGCCCAAGCTTTTGATACGGTAAGTTGGGATTTCATAGCTGAAGTTTTTCGTCAATATGGATTTTCTGATTCTTGGTGCATGTGGGTTCTTAATATCCTCAGCTCAGCTCGGATTTCTGTCATGATTAATGGATTCCCTGAAGGTTATTTCAGTATTACTAGATGTCTGCGTCAAGGTGATCCTCTCTCACCTTTGATCTTTGTTCTTATTGAAGATGTTTTAATTCGCAATCTTTCCAAGTTGTTTGCAAATAATAGTATGAATGTTATGGTTAGTAAAAAAGAGTGGCGCCTACTCACTTACTTTTCGCGGATGATGTCCTTATTTTCTGCAAAGGTAGTCTTCATAGTTTGCAAAATTTGAAGAATATGCTTGTTTTGTATGAATGTGAGTCTGGTCAGTACGTAAACTATACAAAGAGCAAGTTTTATTTTGGAGGTGATAAAATTTCTCGTGCTATTGATATTTCTAACTATTTGAGTATAGAGAGAGCTATGTTTCCGGATAAACACTTAGGTATTCAATTGAAACCTGGAATTGTTCGGCATATTCACGTTCGCTAAGTGGTTGAGAATATTATGGACAAGTTGGTTGGCTGGAATGGTAAACTTTTATCATTTCAAGCGAGGCTTGTGCTAATTAAGTCGGTGATTTCTAGTTATGTTATTCATTCTATGGCTGTTTATAAGTGGCCATGCACGGTTATTAAGCAAGTTGAGAGGGCCATTAGAAATTTTCTTTGGTTCGGGGATGCTGAGAAACGTAAATATTTTACGGTTTTATATGATGATCTACGTCTCTCTAAGCGTGAAGGTGGTCTTGGCATTAAGAAGTTAAATGATGTTAATAGGGCTATGCTAATGAAGCTTTGGATTTGTATTCGGGATTCAAACAAGATTTGGGCCAGATTTTTTAAGGCCAAATACTTTAATATCAATGGCAATCTAATAAATTATAAGTTGGGTTCTTCGGTTTTTCCTGGAGTTCGTTTGGTTTACAATTTTGTGCAGAAGCATATACGCTCAATTATAGGTAATGGTGCTAATACTTCCCTATTTTTTGATAATTGGTGTGGTGATTTTTCTATTGCGCAAAGACTTGGCATCACTTCCAAAGGCCCTAATGATTTTACAGCTAAAGTAAGTGATATCATTTTTGATGGTGCTTGGGTTATTCCTTAAAAATAAGAGATTTGATGATTCGTTGTAATATTGATGTGGAAAACTTGCCGGTTATTACTGGTGGTGAGGACTATAAAATTTGGGATTAAGATAGCAAAGGCGTTTTTTCAGTTAAGTCGGCTAAGGCCTCTCTTAAGATGCCGGCAGAAGTTGTGACTTGTGCAAATCCGTTTACTAGACAGGTTGTGCACCCTACCTTGAGTGTGCAATACTGGAAGATTTGGGCCAAGTAATGTTGTGCTAGTGAAGACAATATTATTAAGAAGACTGGTAGGAGCATGCCTACTATGTGCCGCTTATGCAGGAAAAGTTGCGAAACTCTTAGCCACATCACTTGGCATTGCAGAGTTTCTAGGAGGATTTGGGCTTGGGTGGATGGAATTTTCAAGATGGATCCAAATGAAGACCTGGTGGACTCGTATAAGGCTGCTAAGGGTCTAAGTAGAATGATAAAGGATCTGTGGTTGGTTACAAATCTTGCAATTGTCACGGAGTTATGGAAGTTACGTAACAAGTCTTATTTTGAGAATATGGCTGTTCAATGGCTGGGCTTTAAAGGGAGAGTTTATCAGGTTATTCGTGATAATTCAATTAGAATGACAGGCCACATGTATAATACGTTAGAGGAGTTACGCATTCTGAATTTTTTCAAAGTGCGGCATAGATCATGAAAAACGTCTACTCCAATTGAGATTAGTTGGACTCCTCCTAACCAAGATGAAATCATGATCTGTTGTGATGGTGCTTCTTTCGGAAACCCATGCCAAGCTGGTTCAGGTGTTGTTTTCCGTGATGCAAATTCAGAGGTGCTTGGTGTTCTCTGTATTGTCCTTGGTTGGCAAACAAATTTCTACTCGGAAGTATGTGCGATTATTTATGGTGCGATTATGGCTAAGAGATGGAATCTGCGGAGTATTTGCATTCATTCTGATTCGAAGAGTTGCATTCAAGCTTTTCAAAAGGATGAGCTGCCTTGGAAGCTGGTGCAGAAGTGGAAAATTGTGAAGTCTTTCTACACCAATGTTGGTTATATTCATAGCTATAGGGAGGTTAATTTTTCAGCTGATGCCTCAGCCAAGCAAGCCTGTTTGCTGGCTGAGGATATTTTTGAGTTTTTTGAGGGTAGGCCAGGTTTTATTCCATCTGTGGAATGGCCTGGAAGGGTTTATTATTGTTTCAAATAGGTTTTCCAGTGAGTGGCCTAGCAGCTAGTCATTAGGAAGTCCTAGTCCCTGTACAGATTTTCGCTTTTTTAATTTTATTTGACCGAGAAAAAAAAGTGCTCACCCTTTCCCACTTTCAGTTTCAGAGACAGATCAGAGTTGCGCAGCGAAAGCTTCGAGGAGTTGAGTCCGTTAGTTGGTTAACTTCTGATATGTATATTATGTGGTATATTCCATTTGTAAACCAAATGACTATTTGATATGTATCATTTGAGAGGAGTTCTTGTATATGCATTTATTTCAGAGCGGGGATAGTTTTCGGTTAAGTTTTGTAGCAGATTTCTTAATTGATTGTTTAAGTAAATGATTTATATTTTTAGTGCCTCTTATTTAGTTAATCTCTTGGATTAGTTAGCTTCTATCTTAGGGGGCACTACACTTGTATCCAATTTTAAGATCTTAATGAATGATTATGTGATTTCCACCATTATTTCTTAGATTATTGTCTAGATTCTTACATGGGTGTAGTTGTGGGGTTTCCTGCAACTACATTTTGGCGCTAGAAACAGGGACTGAACCTGTGTGATATACCTTGTTGATGGAGACAAATTAGAAGATTTTCATAATCTTGGAAGAGTTTGAAAAATTCAGTGAACGATCTTTGTTGTTTCAGAAAAACATTCATAGTTAGTAAATTGTTATAGACATAAATGATGGTGAGACAAGCAATTGCAGCAGAACAAACGGTAGCAATCAGGAGGATTAGAAGAATTGCTGGAAGAAGAAGAGGCGAGGTTACTGAATCTCCAAGAAGAGTAGAAAGATATAACCAAAGGAATGAAGCTCAACCTGAACTTTCATGCGAACTAGAATAACGTAATGATGCTGATTATGATAGAGTAAGTGTTCATACTGCAAGAACAAATTCTACAGAAGAAGATATGCAAGAAACTGGAGATGCAGGATTAGTACAAGGAAATGACGAGAATATGACGATTGAAGAACTTCGACAGAGATTGAGGGCAGAGCGAAGAAGAGAAGGTGAAGAGCGTGCGAATTTGATACAACAAAACAATGATTTGAGAGAAGAGATCAAGGAGTACCACACGTGCAAGTTCCATAACGAGAACAAGCAGAATCTCATCAAGATGAAGCAGATCCAATAGGCAAGATGCTAGGCGAAGGCAGCCTTTGGGTACCGTTGAAGAAAATCTACAAATAGATGATAACTTACAAGATCAACGTGAGAGAAGAAGTGCAGTACAAGATCTAGCAAATAATCGATATGCACACCCACGCGAACTTCTCCGCAGACAACAAAATCAACGAGCTAACAGAAGAGAAAATGCCTGCAAATCCCGTCGAACACATCATAATTATGAGAGTGAAGAAGATGATCCAGAGCAAGGGAGGATGATAATGCATGGAATAGAAATGTTGAGAGATCAATATGAATGTGAATAGAAGATGCACATGCAAGAGATGAAAGAGATAAATGTAGGATAAGAAGAGAAGAGGAAGAAGATGAAGAAATACAGGAGGCTGTGCGTCAAAATGCTCATGAAAATAGAATGAGACAAGCGAGATTAAAAGAGACCTATGTGACATGACATAGATCAGGCTATGAGCAAAGAAATCCTTAAAGAAATGGCGGAACTAAGAGAAATGATGACGGCGCGAAGAGATGGTGGAAGGAGACAATTGGAAGAAGTAGTAGGGGAAGCTGGAAAAACACCTTTTGCGAGAAAAATACAACTCGCAATAATACCACCTAAATATAGATTACCCGTATTCATTAATATATTTGATGTAATTACATGCGCGGTACAACATATAAAAGCCTATAACCGATCTCTATTGCAATGGGAAGAGAACGATGCGGTATTGTGTAAATATTTCCCAACGAGCTTGACAGGAGAAGCTTTGCAATGGTTTGAAGGGTTATCAGTGGGAACTATTAGATCATTTCGTCATCTACAAAACGTCTTTTTGGGACAATATATTAGCAATAACATGTCACGTCCAGGAATTGAAAAGGCGTTCAGTCTTCGCAGGAGGATAAATGAGAGTTTGCGTAATTTAACCACGCGCTGGAGAACCATGTGTAGTGAAATGGCAAGACGAGTAGATGAGAGAAATCTCATATTAGCTTTCATCAACTTGCTCTTTCCTACAGATTTACTGTATACGCAAATATTCGGGATAAAATATACAATAACTATGTCAGAGCTGCGCGAATATCAAGAACAATATATAGAACTAGAGGAGAAGCAGAGAGATATGGAGTCTTACCCAACTGCGATCTCAAATTCGAATGAAAGGAATGCAAGTTTACTTCCAAATATGACAAATGTTGTTGCGGGCACATCTCAAGGAAGTCAAGGAAAGAAAAACTTGGTAGAATACAAAGAGGAAGGACAAAACCTTGTATCCATGGGAAGTAAAGATCAAAAGGAGTTCGAGAGAGAGTATCAGGAAAAGCAATTTCAGAATCATGGAGGAAATAATAAGATTCAAAGAATAGATAATCATCCTGAAGGTTATGGAGGTCAACAACCGTATTATAATGACGTCAAGGAACTGGTAAAGTGGTTTGGGAGCAGATAAAAATGCCTCATCTAAATACCTCAATAGATAAAATCTGGGAGGCTGTAATTTAAATGGAAGACATTCCAGAACCACATAATGTGGGAGATGAACCACCACCAGGAAGAAGAAGTAAAGAGTTCTGTGCATATCATCGCTTTCATGGTCACACCACAAACAACTGTAGAAATGTAAAGAAAATCATATTGCGAATGATTGATTAGGGAAAACTAGATCATTTCTTGGTGAAATAACCATATAATCTACCACCACCACCAGAGGGGCATACACAAAGTACAGAGAAAGGAAGGACTACATACTTAATAGAAGGCTAAGATAAATTCTTAAGTGGGAGCGAAGGCTAAGAACTTGTATTGTAATTCGATAATACATTCATCCAGAAGTATAGAGGACTTTCATGATAATATCTTAAGTCGAGTCTATGCGAGAGATGTTGATGGAAGATAAATTCTTAACCTTGTCAAGATGTCGCCATTGAAAGGTTGGAATACACAACCGATTTCGTTTAACGCAGAAGAAGTGCCAGGAGGAGGAGATCCAAACGAATGCCCGTTGGTGGTGAAGTTATGAATAAATCCAAAAGTGAAAGTTGATGAAGATGAAGAGGATGATGCGAATAAGTGGGCTATAGATATAATATTAATAGATCCTGGAAGTTCTGTAGATATTCTATTCTACCATACATACAAGACTATGGGTGGAAGAGATGATGAGTTGATTCCATCAACGTACAAGATTTATGGTTTTAATGGTACAACCAATAAACCGAAAGGAGAGATAACTATGTGAATTCCTTTGAAGAGCATGACATTAGAGATTGTACTCTGCGTATTTGACATAGAATCACCTTATAATGCTTTGACTGGAAGACCATGGCTACAAAGTGTTCATAACAATGTGAGAACAGGAACAAGCTAAACAACGGAAACTCTAGTTTCTTCCGGTTCTTACTGTGAGAGCAAGAAGTTGAACTTTTGAATTTCGACTTCCAATGCGCTTCTTAAGACCTTTACAACATCTCTTGCTTGGGTGATTATAGAAACCAGTTTGATTATCAGACAAACACAACAAGAAACAAAGCGTGTAATTGAAGCGGATGGATAGCATGACAGTGTGCAGATTACAAACATACTATAAAACATCTACTACACTATGTTCCTGAAAATATAGATGTCTTCAAGTTACGCAAGTAACTGCTATTTTTTATCATATTTTCCTGTTAAGTTATCTCTTGTTAAATACTCTCACTGATACAAAGGAGAGATCAAGCATATAAGTAGTACTATTACAAAAGTCCAGCCAACAAGAGATGCTTGGTCGCCACAATGATACGAATTTTCTGATCAGATGCAGAAAAGATAAATGAGTATGTCAGATATCACAAACATGCTTAGAAGAAAAAAACAATTCACGTCACTATTACGAGAAGACTTGTGACGTACCGGAAAATTACGCCTTTGACGCGTTGCCCCGCAGGCCGTAACTTCCCCGATGCGCCATGATGAAGCTACGATCCGGGCCACAAAGCTAGGCAAATGCAAGTCCATTATCCCTTGTAAGCATGCTCGTGGAGCATGATGCAGCTAACTTATCTTCCACACCATTCCAACTTACCCTTGTTCCGCGAAGGGTTTATTAAGAAAACAAAAATCTTCCTAAAACGACAAAAACGGCATTTTGAGGCCCTAAACGATGGAATTTGTCTAAATTCTGGTGACCATGTGGATCTAGATCGACATGTCTTGATCTTTGGCCGTTACCCATCAAAATGGACTCCTCTTGATCTAAATTACGACACTCGGGTTTTTAGCCTATGTCGAATGCCTTGATAGGAAGTATGAGCATCCAAGGAATGTAATGCAACTATCCTCATCAGGTTTGGCCACAATCATCTCTTGCATCGAGTTACCGAGCCATATGATATGAGAGGCCAGAATGTTGCAATCATCTCCAAATTAGATGATATGAGCGACAAAGTGCTGGACCGGCAATACTGCAACTCATTGCGGGCTGCCAACGTACCCTTCCCTACTCTAAAGGGATCAAGCACAGACCGTAGTTCATCATAAGGGACAAAAACTTAAGCCAACTCGTTTGCATGGCCGTGACCAAACTATAATAGTAATAGCCTAGTCCGTATAGGTCGTTCTGTCAAAATGCATCCAAGTGATGAACACTTGGTCTGCGGTATGGCATAGTGATGCCTATGCTTAACACGCTCCATTGGTAAGGATACACATCTATAAATGAGGCCTAAGCATCATTTATACTCTTCCGTCTAAGCTATGAAGCTTACTTGGTGCATAGTCCGCATATGCACCATCAACCAACTACCCCTCCCTATATATGTTAATTTGACATTTTTACAACTCAAATTGGGGGAGAAAAAATCATTCATCAACTCCCCAGGCCATGATGGCTACACCTTACCATTCTGGCCAACTGCGATGTACGGCCGTAATAGCTGTACATTTAGTTCTGGCTCACAGGCCAATTTCAATGTCCGTCCATGACGGTTGAACATTTACTGAGCCATGTTCTGTGAAGGTACGTGATGGATGTACTTTCGTCTTTGGCCCATAGGCCACTCCAATGTCCAGCCGTGATAGCTGTATATCTCTAAAGCCATCTCACTTGGTGCATGGTCTGTATATGCACCTTCAACCAACTATCCCTTCCTATATATGTTAACTTGACATTTTTACAACTTGAATTGGGGGACCAAAAATCATTCATCAACTCCCCATTTTACTATTCATGGACGTTGCCATATATTTTCGAATAAGCGACCAAGATGGTTGTCCACTGCCAATGTCAACTCCAATGTTCAGCCATGTTGGTTTTCCACTGCCAAACCGATGTGCAGCCATGTTGGCTGTCCGCTGCCAACCCAATCTCCAGCCATTTTGGCTGAACATTGCCAACGCATTGGCCAAGGGCCAATGTTCCTTTTTCTACTCAATGGAAGCTTTGGATGAAGCTTCATCTCGGGTCATGGCGCATCCGTTAGCATGCCCCATACTAAAAAGTACGTGGTGTTATATTATCATACCCTTCAAAGAATTTCGTCCTCGAAATTCAAAATCAAAGCTATTGTGGACAATCTCTTCGGTTTGGATTTCCTGTGCAAAAGTCCCAGAGCAGAAACTCAGAAATCACGAGTTTATTCAAGTTATCGTGAACAATAATTTAGACCTTCGGAGCAAGCATCCCATACCGCCTGCCCAGGAATCCAAAAGTGCCCACAACAATACCAAGAATCGCAATTGGCAGTGCCAAGAGGATATCTCGACCAGGTATCCTAGACGGCATCCCATACTACCACCCAGGAATCCCTAAGGTTCACAAGTTGAATGGTGTCATCGAAATGAAAATATTTCAGCACAGTACTGTGAGGAACAGTTTCCAGTTGCCTACCGCCCCTGACGGTCATCCAGGTTGTCACTCGTAAGTGGGATGCTAGCCGGGCCTGACAACGCACACCCTTGGCGAGTGCCAACGTGTGGGGATGATTAGTCACATTGTCTACCCACCGTCCCAGACGGTATTCCGGATATCCACTCGTAAGTGGAGTGTCACTTAGGCCAGGAAAACTCACAGTACTTAAACAAGCTCAACTCGATTCGCAAAGTAACTGGTATAGCAGTTACAAACTCCTTTCCGTGTAAAAGTTTTCCTACTCTCCAACTTTAAGTTTCCATTAAGGAAAATACTCGTGGACAAGTCCACTCCGCACATTCCCTAGAGTTTTCTCGGAACTTTCTCTGATACCAACTGTGACGGACCAGATTACGTCTTTGACGCGTTTCCCCGTAGGCCGTGACTTCCCCGATGCGCCATGATGAAGCTATGATCCGTGCCTCAAAGCTAGGCAAATGCACGTCCATTAGCCCTTGTAAGCATGCTCTTGTAGCATGATGCATCTAACTTAGTTTCCACATTGTTTCAACTTACCCTAGTTCCGCGAATGGTTTATTAAGAAAACAAAATCTTCCTAAAACGGCAAAAACGGCCTTTTGAGGCCCTAAACAATGGAATTTGGCTAAATTCTGGTAACCATGTGGATATGGATCACATGTCTTGATCTTTGGGATGTTTCCCATCAAAATGGACTCCTCTTGAGCTAAATTACGACACTCGGGTTTTTAGCCTATGTCGAACGCCTTGATAGGAAGTATGAGCATCCAAGGAATGGAATGCAACTAGCCTCATCAAGTTTGGCCACAATCATCTCTTGCATCGAGTTACCGAGCAAGATGATATGAGAGGCCAGAATGTCGCAATCATCTCCCAATTAGATGATATGAGCGACAAAGTGCTGACCGGCAATGCTTCAACTCATTGCAGCTGCCTATGTACCCTTCCCTACTCTTAAGGGATCAAGCACAGACCGTAGTTCATCCTAAGGGACAGAAACTTAAGCCAACTCATTTGCATGGCCGTGACCAAGCTATAATAGTAATGGCCTAGTCCGTATAGGCTGTTCTGTCAATATGCATCCTAATGATGAACACTTGGTTTGCGGCATGGCATAGTGATGCCCATGCTTAACACGCTCCATTGGTAAGGATACACATCTATAAATGAGGCATATGCATCATTTATACTCTTCCGTCTAAGCTATGAAGCTTACTTGGTGCATAGTCCTCATATGCACCATCAACCAACTACCCCTCCCTATATATGTTAAATTGACATTTTTACAACTCAAATTGGGGGAGAAAAAATCATTTATCAACTCCCTAGGCCATGATGGCTGCACCTTACTATTCTGTCCAACTGCAATGTACGGCCGTAATTGCTGTACATTCAGTTCTGGCTCACAGGCCAGTTTCAATGTCCGGCCATGACGGCTAAACATTTAATGAGACATGTCCTGTGAAGGTACGTGATGGATGTACTTTCGTCTTTGTCCCATAGGCCACTCCAATGTCCAGCTGTAATGGTTGTACATCTCTAAGTCTATCTCACTTGGTACATGGTCCGTATATGCACCTTCAACCAAATATCCCTCCGTATATATGTTAACTTGACATTTTTACAACTTGAATTGGGGGACCAAAAATCATTCATCATCTCCCCATTTTACTATTCATGGCCGTTGCCATATATTTCCGAATAAGCGGCCAAAATGGTTGTCCACTGCCAATGCCAACTCCGATGTTCGTCCATTTGGTTGTCCACTGCCAACCCGATGTGCAGCCATGTTGGTTGTCCACTTCCAAATCAATCTCCAGCCATGTTGGCTGAACATTGCCAACGATTGGCCAAGGGCCAATGTTCCTTTTTATACTCGATGGAAGCTTTGGATGAAGCTTCATCTCGGGTCATGGCGCATCCTTTAGCATGCGTCATGCTAAAACATACGGGGTGTTGCATTATCACACCCTTCAAAGAATTTCGTCCTCGAAATTCAAAATCAAAGCTATTGTGGACAATCTCTTCAGGTTGGATCACCTGCGCAAAAGTCCCATACCAGATGCTCAGAAATCACGGGTTTCTTCGAGTTATCGTGAACAACAATTTAGACCTTCTGAGAAATCATCCCATACCGCCTGCCCAGGAATCCAAAAGTGCCCACAACAATACCAAGAATCGCAATTGTCCAGTGCCAAGAGGATATCTCGACCAGGTATCCTAGATGGCATCCCATACTACCACCCAGGAATCCCTAAGGTTCACAAGTTGAAAGGTGTCATCGAAATGAAAAGATTTTAGCACAGTACTGTGTGGAAAAGTTTCCAGTTACCCACCATCCGTGACGGTCATCTAGGTTTCCACTCGTAAGTGGGATGCTAGTCGGTCTTGACAACGCACACCCTTGGCCAGTGCCAACGTGTGGGGATGATCAGTTACATTGTCTACCCACCATCCCAGACGGTCTTCCGGATATCCACTCGTAAGTGGGGTGCCACTTAGGCCAGGAAAACTCACAGTACTTAAACAAGCTCAACCTGATTCGCAAAGTAACTGGTATAGCAGTTACAAACTCCTTTCCGCGCAAAAGTTTTCCTACTCTCCAACTTTAAGTTTCCATTAAGGAAAATACTCGTGGACAAGTCCACTCCGCACAGTCCCTAGAGTTTTCTCGGAACTTGCTTTGATACCAACTGTGACGGACCGGAAAATTACGCCTTTGACGCGTTGTCCCGCACGCCTCTCTTTGCAGTGGTGATAGTATGGATCTTAAAACAGATACTATGAATCCTATTAATGTTAACCAATTGGGTTATCTAGGATGATGTTGATTTTCAGATTGTTGTGGTTCGCTTGGTGATGTTTTTTCAAGTTAGCATCATGTTTCTTGTGTACAAAGTACGAATAGAAAGAGGTGTTGGAAGAGCAAGGAAACCTTAATGGTAGCTTTCAGATTCTGGGATGACCAAGGGCGGTTACCGATGGTTTCCAGATTTTGGGATGAGGGGCAAAATTTGATTTGCCATGTTGAGTTTTTTTGAAGTTGTTTTATGTAGTTGTATGATTAATTAGAAAAAATGTGAATGGAAACTATGGTTATGTTCGGTTGATTCTACGTTTTGAGTTTTTCTTGGCATAAAACTACGTAGATTAAACCATGTTGCAGAATCAACCAAGTAGCCAACTGTGCATTGTTAATGGAGCTTCTTCTATCTTTCATCATTTTCTTTTCTCTTCGTATGACCGCGGAAACTATCGTTGTGTTCGGTTTATAATCATACATATTTTTGTGTATATAACTTTGTCAAGGTCTCGTGCACATGAACCTTGAAACATGGGCAACTCTAATTTTTTGAAGACTCTAAACTTAAACTGCATGAGGTAAAGGTGGTAGACTACCAGACATGGTCAAGCATAGAAATTATAAAAATTATCCTGATATTTTCAAATTTATGTATTGGGCACCCAATCTGAGACCGTACAACGCACGGGCCAACAACTAGTTCACAGTTGAAAACAAGAATCAACTCATATCTCTGACGATTTATTTAAGATTGAAAGAGCATAGCGCCTAATGATACAGCCCAAAGGAACACAACAATTTGCTCAAAGATTGATGTGTGACTGAGGTGGCTTAGATTTCTTTGCATCTAGTAATTGGACGCAAAGGGGTATTTCTTTTCCTCAATTCAAATTCTCTCTCAGGTTCATTGAGATTTCTGGTGGAACAAATACAATCCTAAAACGGTATTCTATCCAAGAGCTTGGCACTGCATTAGAAACTCTAAAGCTGCAGGTGGTATTGGTATTAGAGATCCTCATAAGTGAATGTTTCTCTTCTTGCTAAATTGGTTTGGAGTTTAATTCACAACCAAGATGCTTCTGGGTCAGGCTACTAAGAGGGAAATATTTTGGCCTCAAATATTTTTCTAGAACTCATCATTTTCACAAAAATAGGGATTATCAGATATATTGGGTTTGGCACAGTATTAGAATAAGGTTGGAAGTTATTAAAGAAAATAGTATTTGGCAAGTTGGAAGCGGTAGAAACATTAATATTGCTTTAGATAACTGGATACCAGGCATGGGTCATCTGGCTAATTGGCAGCATAATGAATTTAAATACGTTTCTGACCTTATTGGGGAAGATGGTAATTAGGGTTGGAATTTGATTGACTCGGTATTTACTCCTGAAATTGTTAATAAAATTAAGGCTATACATATTGATATAAACAATCAGGATGAGATTATATGGACAGGAAATACGGATGGAGAATTTTCCACAAGTTCATCTTATAAGATTTTAGCTCATGAACAATCTAGTAGATTGGATAAATTTTGGTTGCAATTATGGCATTTGAATATATATCCTAGAGTAGGGTTGTTTGTATGGAAGATGGCGGCAGATGTTTTGATTCTTAAGTCAAAATTGTATAATACTTTGGGCCACTCTGATCCTTATTATATGCTATGTATGAATGATATTGCAGAGACTTCAAACCATTCGTTCAAAGAATGTAATTTCACTAGGGAAGTTTGGTTTGGATTAGGTTATCAAATGCCAGATAGTAACAATGATTATCTAACATGGGTGAAGTCTTAGTTGACACCTCCTTTTCATGAGCGGAAAGAGATTTTCAGCATTATCTGTTGGAAGATATGGAAATACAGGAATTTGGTTGTGTTTCAGGGTGAAAAACCAAACCCGATAACATGTATTAATTTGATTAAAGTTGCAATCAATGAATGGGCTCGATGGATGAAAACATAAATATCTGATACTTCAAATAGAAAGTGCAGTAGTACTAAAGGCATGAATAAGTTATTATTAACACACAGGAACACCAGAAGAAGTATATATGCAGATGTTTCTTTTGATAAATATTCAGGAGAATTTGGATTTGGATTGGTGTTATGGATTAGTGACGAGATTGCTGATATTAATTTTTTTTCAGTATTCACAACAAGCGCGGAATGTGGAGAAGCTCACGCGGTGAAATGAGCTTTGGAATGGGCGGAACATTTGAATATGCACAATGTCAGGTGTAAAGTGATTGTAAGAATGTGGTTAATTTTTTGGGAAACAAACCTTCAAGTTGTGAATGGAGATCTAAAGTCATACTATCTTAGGTGAAGGTTCTTCTGGGGGATAATGTACATGATAAATTAGTTTATGTACATAGGAAAGTAAATAAAGAAGCGGACTATTTAGCAAAATGGGCAAGATGTAAAAATGGTTTTTTTGATGTAAATAATGGTCTTCATAACAGCCTAAAAAGTAATGTGATCAATGCGATAGCACAAGGCTGTGACATCTCTGTATATAACTTTTCCTAGTTTTAATATATTCCGGTTTCATTAGAACAACAAAAAAAAAACTTTCTCAAGTTGAATTGCAATTTGATTCAACCATTATGGCCATGGTGTTTGGAGATAAAATCTTGCATCAGGCGTCATAAGACCGGGCCTTATAATCTAGAAAGAGGAAATCCTCACACACGTTAAATGCCCCCACTCCAAAGAAGAGCATAGAGAAGCACAAGGTGTTGTGTGTTTGAAGGACAAATGTAGTCAATCGGAGCGCACGAGTATGTGAATGTCTACACGAGAAATACTGCATTGGAGGTTATGTTCATTTCAATCGTTATCAATAAATGATCATAAAACTCAACAAATGATCACGAAATCTATCGATTTCTTCAGATAATATGGGTCATCCTCCCAAAAGCCATCATGATTGAATGGAGATAATCGACCTTTCACTTTCACATGATCCACAATTTCCCTGTGGATATGATTGAATAGAAATAATCTCTAGGAATCCCAATCAATTATGTGACAATCTAATTCGGTTTTAATCTGTTTTTTCTAAAGAAGTCCTTCAAACTTCTTAAGAACAGACTTTGCAGACCTGACTTTTTCCTGTAAGCTTTCTGCATCCACCTTAGTTAAATCTATTTCCAATGTCTTCTACCTGGTTGGAACGATCTTCTCCATGCTTTTAATGATTCCAAAAGCAACAATGTGGTTGAGATCTCTTACAGAAAAGCGTCCAAGAGGTAGGTAATCATAGTGGGACTCCAAAACCACGGGCTTGCTTGGTATCATTCGTACCTCTGCGACATCTTTTTTTTGCAGGTAACTAGGACTTTTCTCGATTGTTCTCATGACATTTACACTTTCCATTAACGATGATATGATCATAAAACGAATGGTCGAATGATTTTGTACTTGCTTATGTGGATAAGTTGTTTCTTGATCCCATTAACGATGATATGATCATGCAAAGATTTCACATTGTGAAAAACATAAAGGTCGGCTTCTTAAGATAAGTTTCCTAGATATATATATTAGAAATGTAATAAAAAATTTATTTATATAACAAAAAGAATAAATTTACATATCTTGTGTAGAAGTCATCTACTTTTATAACTATTTGCCACCAAAAAAGTCTTTTTTCCCCTCCCCCTCCATGATAAATGTATGTATCTGTTATTGTATATCGCATAGGTGAACCTTAACATCCAAAAAAGATATGCTACATTGTTTGGAAGATAAATTTTTAAGTGTGCGCATCACCCTTTCATATATGTTTGCATACCAACAAAAATGGATAGGATAACTAGAATGCAATAAACTGATTTACCTCCGTTCCCCAAGTTATCCTTGTTTGAGATATTATCTAGAAAATCTCCTACACTTTCAGAAGAGCTCAAGTGTGCAATAACATTTTATCCTTCACAAAAAACGGGTTCCCTTTATGAAGGAAACTTCTCCAAAGAAAAGATCCATTGAACGAGGAGAATACTTTCGAAAATTGAATCGCAAAAGACCATATTTTTCATAGTTAATTAGAAGCTCACCTAACTTATTTGATATGTTGGAAAGTATTCAGTATCCCTCCTTCATATTTTTTTCCTTGCATCAATTAAGACAGAGTTGTGAGTGCAATTTCCTAGTGACGGAGCTATGCTTGGATAATGGAGGATAGTTGTCCTCTCTAGTTTATTAGAACCGATGTATAACAACCTAATATTTTGAAATTTTTGAGATTTGTCCCCCAAGTTTGTTTGAAATTAAAAATACCACAAGATTATATTGGTAAAAGTAAGTAAGAACACATGGAGTTAAAAAAACAAGTAAAAATACGTGGAAACATTGGAAATACTGACACGAATATTCAAACATCTATCTTATAATTATTCTTCATTATCATTATTTTATATATTCACAAGAAACAAGAAAGAGAATGGATATGAAAGTAGAAGGAAAAGGAAAAGAGCCAGTGGAGACAAGATGAATAATTAAGATTTCAAATAATTGTTTAAAACTTTGAATTTAAGTTTAGTTGTAATTTACAATCAGTCGATTTCTTATGATTACAAATATTTACTTAAATCAATGCTTAAATCATAATACTTTACCTTTACTTTAATTTCATTAGGTTTTGGTTTTACCAAATTGGGGTTGTTTTTTTCCTTACGTATAGTATTGAATATTAATTCTGATGGTATTTCCGAACTGTGGAATTGGTGGGTTATGATTTCTCCTTATTGAGGTTTTCGTATGCTAAGTTAGGGTTCAGATTTCAGGGTTCACATTTATTTCAAGGTAAGTTTTTTCGTTGACAAACGAAAGAGTCATTCTAATATTGATAATATGTTTTTGAACGAATAAATGTGGAGCAATAGATATTTTTCTTAGTAAATAGTAATTTGACTTGATTTAGTCTTTTGTTATGTATATGTATTAGTGCTTAGTAATTTTACACGAGATGAATACATTTTGGCCCTAGGAATAAGAACTTATGCTTTGGGATGAATATACTTCTTTTCAGTTAACTATATCATGTCACAGATATATTAAATGGTAGTGTGAATCATTTATAGGTAATAAGTGGTCATTGAGAAGTACCTTAAAATATGCGCACCGACTGATCTGTCTTCTCCTTCAAAAAAAAACATGGTAGCATCAAGGAAGTTAATATACCTGCATAAGTTTTGCAAGTGAATACAAATAGAGCAACAGAAAGTGGTCCAACAATCGAGAAATCATCCAAATATGGAGAGAAATAGTAACAATTCAAAATAACAAAAATGCAATTGATATTGTTTATCAGGATATCATGCAAATGATCAGGACCAAGTTCGAATGATGTTAGAACATTACTCGGTTGAACCTATCAAGCGTTGGTATGTCAAGTTAGACTAAAAAGTCTAGGAATGTTGAGACATACAAGTATTACTTTGAAGACCTGAAGATCTTGAATACGTATCTACTACAATGAAGGCATCATCCTTTTCCACTCGAGGTTAGTATACGGACTTGACTTATTTTCATTCATATCGTTGATTTCAAGTCGTTTAAGATTTAAAACATAGCATGCGAGGTTATATTTAATACTCTAGTATTAGACTTGGTCTTTTTTTTATGATCAAAGTGTCAAGTCAGAATATTTGATTACGAAGTATATGTTCATCATCTGAACTTTGCAAATGTGACATTGACATAATCCATGTAACTCGTTACTTGATTGTATATTGGATATATGTGTGATTTCATTATAGGAAAATATTTTTGTTTACATATATTTAAAGGAAGTACATATACAAAACTTGTTTCGTAACCGAAAAAAAATCAATAGGAGTTCTGGTTAGGCCTGTCAATGGAATAATATCCGTCGGATATTCAGAAATCCGATATCCGACAGGTTAGCACTAGCGGATATTCAATATCCGATAATATCCTATAGGATATCAAAATCAGATATCGATTCCGATAGGCTAAGCTATCGGACATCGGATATTTATTCGATAATATCTGGTTCTGAAAAAAAAATGTTAACAACCCTTTAAAACATGTTCATAATTGAAACTTAAGTTCAATTTTTCAAACATTTCATATCGGATATCAGATATTAGGGTAAATCACAAATAAATCATAAATATGGTTAGGGTAAATCACAAATAAATCCATGTTCTATCGGATATCGGATAGATCCTAATCCGATTCCGATAGGTTAAGGAAAATATATCCGACAAATATCCGTATCCGATATCCGATAAAACGGATAAAATCCTACAGGATCCCGAATACTCAGAAACGGATTCCGGATATCGGACATATATTGACATGCCTAGTTCTGGTCATGTTCTCAATGAATATCTATTGGATGGCCAATCTGAACCTAGGTAAGAATTTGGTAGAACCGATGTTGACTTAGATCTTAACCTAGTTTTGGATATATGGTATAACCGATCTTAACTTATGTTGAGAGTTGTGGTAGAACCAATCCTTACCTATATTGTGATACATGGTAGAACTAATCCTAGCTTATGTTGGGAGTTTTGGTAAAACCGATCTTTACCTATATTGGGAGTCATAGTAGAACCAATCCTAGATATTGTTGGGAGTCATGGTAGAACCGATCCTTACCTATGTTAGGAGTAATTGTAGAACAATCCCAAAAAGCAAAAACTGGTTTCTAACATTCACATATTACTTACGGTTTTGTGTGATTTTGGATTTAGGGTTTGCTATATAGGAAAGTTTTAGATGTCGACATAATTTGAACGTGATTATATTCTTATGTTTTATTGTTTAAATATATTTCTTGATACTCAAGGTGATCCCAAATCGAAATATTGAAAATCTTTTAATTAAGATTTTCGATTACATGTTAATATCTCTTGGAAAGTTATATTAGTTAAGTGCAAAAGATAATATTAGATATTTTCTAAAGAGATATTTCAGGATTATGGGTTGGATATTAGTCGGAAATATGAAAACCGAAAGTAGGTACTTATTGCATATATTGAGAATATTTTCGGATTTGGAATTTCCTTGTTGTCCAAACAACCTTGGTCTATAGATAGTGAAGTTTGAATTTCTTGCAAACTATCCTAAGATCCAGGAAAACTTCATTCGTGTTGTTTCTGGTGGATCCATCTATCCAGAAAGGAAAATACCCTAATTAGGTGAAATCTCTTACGACGGCTCGTTTAAAGACTTCTGTGGGATAAAGAAACTCTACGAGTACCATTTGTTAGAGCATTGCTCGGTCGAACTCGCATGCATTTCTATCTCAAGCATGTTTGCCAATGTTAGTAATCAAAACTATAAGTCTTGATTTCTAGTCTACTATAGCTAAGGTCTCGGAATAGGATAAAAAGTGTAGTTGAGATCAAGAACTCCATGGCAATCATCATACAAGACGAAGGACTACTCAAGGAACTGGTGGATCTTCATCGACTAAAAGGTATGTGGAGACTTGAACTTATCTATCACTCAAAAGTCTATTTATCTCCTATCTTGAGACAAAAGTCGTTTTGCTATATAGAATTAGATTATACACATTTGGTATTTCGAGCCGAGTTTATCTCTCCTATCTATTTCTCGAAATATGTGTTGGTAAGCTTTCACTTTATCCAAGTTCATCTTTACCTAGTGACGAAAGTCATGTTATGTTTCAATCACTTTGAAAATTGTTGTGATGAAAAATGGTTTGTGAATAACAACTATATAACGTCCTCTGAGAATGTTTCAATGATTGAAATGAGAGTTTAGATTATATAACCATTGAAGGATATAAGCATTGTTGTGGAAACACATATATGTATAAGTCCTTATTCCTTGAACTGAAGTTTCCGAACTTTGTTGATCAAGTGAACCGGAGTAGTGCGTGAGCTAAGTCCGCGAACTGGCGAAGTTCTTAAAACCGAGAATTTCTGCTGGAGTTTGTGAACTCCATCCGGGAACATAAATTCACGAACCCAGTCCGCGAACTTTAGTAGGTTATATCTAAAAACGATGTTTGTGAACTTATTCATATTAATTAAGGAATGCAATTGCAAACCGTGGCTATATAGTTAATGAACCGATTCAGAATCAAATCGTTTTTCTTCAATTGTGTCTTGTGTAGTACATGAATTTCCTTATAATTGAACAACTCTCTCACTAGTTCATTTGAGTCATTTGAACTAGTTATGGTGATGAAGAATATGGTTGATATGAAAGTGATCATATGGCTAACCATTCAGTTAAATATTGTTGAACCAACTAATGTACAAGTTTGGGTATGGTTACACAAGTCTAGAAACGTGCATTTCATTTGTGTATAACAAGCTATGTTTTCGATCTAACGGTTGATAAATATTAGCTTGAATCTAATCAGGTTTTCATCTAACGGTGAATATTGAATGCTTTGTTACCAAGATAACATTGATTGCAAACCCTGATTTGAAAGACTATATAAGGGAGAACTCTAGTGATAGACGCATTTATGTGTCTAATATAGCCCAATTGTATATTGTGTTAGTACTCATTTCTGTACTTATTATGGTTTTTTATGTCCCTGTAGGTATTTCTGGAGAAATAAGCTTTTGCGGCGAAATTGGCTAAAAAAGTGGTTTTTGCGCTCGTGGGAGAAAATTACTATACGGACTCTCACTTTGGATAAGGGGTAACCTAATTACTAAGGGGTGACCCATTTCCAGGCAGCTGCTAAAGGGACACCAGAACTGGATAGGGGGAGGTCTTCTTCAAATTTCAAATACTGGTTTTTGGCGGGAAAGGCCATGCATATCGCTGTTGAATTTTGATCCGATTGTTGGAGCTGTTTTAGGGAGATTAAACACCGGAAATTGATTGAGCTGGACGTGATATGGATATAGAATTCTAGTATGGATGATTTCATGGGCTTAATTGGGCTAGAATATCCGGGAGAAGCAATCAAAGTTAAAACAGAGAGACGTGTCCTGTTGTGCACTTTCAAAGATTTTTGAGAGATTTCTGGAGGACTTTGACGATGGATTAACATGTACACGGTCTTATTCAAGTCTAGGGAAGAGTTTGGTAGCTATTTTATAGCTAACAGCACGTGAAAAAGCTCAACAGAAGGGATTATTCTCTCAACAGCGCAGAGAAGAAAAAGAAAAGAAAAAGTCGGAATTTATACGAGATATTTGGGGTCTGTGGGATATATAAGAGTAGTTTCAAGTCATAAAAAGGGTTAGAGAGTTTTAGGAGAGAATTGGGAGAGGTTTAGAGCACTACAGAGCAAGAAAATCCAAGTTGCAGAGATTCTGGTTCTGCTGCTGTTGCTGCTGCTGCGAGGAGGAAGAACGTGAAGAACAGACTCTCCAAGACCGTCGTTTATCAACAGTACCATCGACTGTCCGCTGCGGGTCGTAGTTCTTCAACAGTTTAAACAGCGAACTCTCTGTGTCGTTGTTATACAACACTTGTGTTGTATCGATTATTTT
Organism: Papaver somniferum; assembly: GCF_003573695.1. Lineage (NCBI taxonomy): Eukaryota > Viridiplantae > Streptophyta > Magnoliopsida > Ranunculales > Papaveraceae > Papaver > Papaver somniferum. The sequence continues at coordinate 163,025 of NW_020639929.1, forward strand.
CAGCACTACCCCTTTGTAACAGTGACGCTGCAACAGTATAACAGCGTTACAAACTTCAATTATAAATTATTTTCATCAATAAAAACACCTATTTAGCCATGAATACATCTTGTGAGTGTGTTTTTGAGATGAGGAGCTAAACCCCTTAGCCAAGGCGACGGAGGAAGCCATTGGTCCTTATTTATGGTATAATTCTAACTTTATTATTTATTTGCAATATTATTATTTGATTATTTGCATGGAATTGAATTCGAAATATTAGTTTTTATTGAATAGTTGTGAATTATTTTGATGAAGCATGCTGGGTTTTAAAAACTTTTGATGTTTTATACTTTGTGATTACAATTATTACTTCAAAAATATACAAAAGGCATAATATTATAATCACTCTATAAGAAAAATTGCATGAATATTAATTATTAGAATTTATCAAATAATGGGTCAATGGTGGAATCCAAGTCTTGGTAATTTTCTCTAAACTTGAATTATTTTGTTTATTTTCCTTTTTAAATTAAATCTAAAAAAAATTGTTTTCTTCACAAGTCTGAAAAGACCCCTTTTTACCACTACAACTACAATCACTATTTGAAAACCATCATCTAGCAACTTGGAAACCTAATCCCCACACATTCAGTGTGATATTAGTTGTGCTAAGCTAGAGTCGATTCTCCTTTAACCTTTGGTTTCTTCTTCTAAACCAGATTAACGACTTAAAGAATTCATTGGGATTGTGAAGCCAGACCGGTACTACTTTATCGTAGTTGTGTGATCTGATCTTGTTGTTTCTATCGTACGAGTACAATTGTAATAATTGGCTTGAGATTTCTATCTCCGATAGGCAAGATAATAAGTAATCACAAAAATCTTCGTCTCATCGTTTGTGATTCCACAATATCTTTTTGGCTACGTCGATTAAGACTATTGTGAGGTGATTGGTAATACTAGGATGTTCTTCGGGAATATAAGTCTGGATTATCAATTGGTTCATGTTCACCTTGATTTATCAAAAGACGGAAAAAAAAACTCGTAGGTATATTCGTGGGAGACGGATTTATCTATTACCATAGACTTTTCTGTGTGATACAGATTTGGTTATTAAAGTCTTCGACTTTGGGTCATATCAACTCTTAGTTGTGGGCGAGATCAGCTAAGGGAATCAAGTACGTAGTATCCTGCAGGTATCAGAGACGTAGGAGCATAACTGTACCTTGGATCAGTGTAGATTGGTTGGGGTTCAACTACAGTCCAGACCGAAGTTAGTTTGGAGTAGGCTAGTGTTTGTAGTTTTAAAAGTGGTAGTAAAAGTTCGTTGCTCGGACTTGTAAAGATTTAAAAATAAAAATATGTACACAATATTTGTCACAATGGGCGAGAGGTACTGGGACTAATGATTCGGCCAATTTTCATAACATAGGGCTCAATGATTTATTCTCAACAATAATCGCTCAAAACATAAATTATATGGACTCTTATTTTGCCAAAGTAGATTTTCAAAACATTGATTGTAAGTCCTAAGCATGATGTATCAAAACACCTAAGCCAAGCATACATCATCAAATTAAATAACAACCAATTAATTCAAATCATATTTCAATTTTAAATTAATGCAAAAGTCTTAAAAAGAATTAATGAAATTACCCCAAGTATGAAGTTTGGCCTCCTCCGTCGTCCCAGTGTTGGGTTTTAGCTCATCATAGTAAAAATGCTCTCAAAATAATTATTTATTGCTCAAAAAGTGGTTTACAAATGATGAAAAGGTGTAAACCAATTGAACAGAAAAATCGCAACAGAAATAACTGTTGCAAAGGCGCTGTTCAGCTGTTACAAGAAGAACGATAAACGATAACTGCTGTTGTACGATGAACTACGACCCACGTGTGTGCGTCTTAGACACTGTTGATAAACGACTGCTGTTGCGAGTCCGTTCTTCGTGTTCTTCATCTTCATCAATGGCAGCAGCAGCAGCAGAGAGAAATCATGGTTCTCGATTCTGCAGCGTTCCTTCTCTCCTCCCAACTCTCGACACCCTTCTACTCGACCCAAGGAGTTAATTTATACCCAACAGCAGCATTTAATCCCTCGCAATAACTCCATATAATCCTTCATTATTCGGTTTAAAGAAAAATATTCTAAAAATATTTTCTTCCCTGTTTTGTTTGATCACGCGTCTGCAGCTGAAAAATCACCTTAATTGTCTTCTAAACGGTCCAAAAGTGTGCTAGAGTCCTCCATGCATCATCATAACACGTCCGAATCCCTCAAAAATCCTCTCAAACCCGTGACTGCCCTGTACTCTGATGATGACTTGTTTAGACGATTCTAGCCAAATTAGATCGACCAGAACGCTTGCAATAGGTTTATATATATCCTAGGAACAATCTCACCAAGTTTCAGCCATTTAATCACCCTAAAACACCTTCAAAATTGGATCGAAAATTCTGCCAGTTGAAAGGAAGCTTTTCCCGCCAATTTTGATTTTTCAAATAAAGAAGATGACCTCCCCCTAATCCTGTACGGGTGTCCCTTTAGCAATTTGGGCTGAAATAGTCATTCTTGGGTGGAAATAGTAATTTTTCTGGGTTCCTCCGGGACATTTCTGGGACGTTTCCGGTGCATTTATGGGGTGCCTTTAATACTTTATCCTGGGGTGTAAATCATCACTTTTTGAGCAACTCTTTCCATACAAGGGTATTTTCTCCAAAAACACCTAAACAAACATAAAACACAATATTAGTACAAAAATAGAGTTCCAACAATACAGACATTGAGGACAAATTAGACACAAAAATGTGTCTATCAGCTAGTGTCTATAGCGTCTTAATACAGTGTGTGTTCAATCTGGACTAGGTCCCGGGTTTTTATGCATTTGCGGTTTCCTCGTTAACAAAATTTTGGTGTTTGTGTTATTTCTTTTCCGCATTATATTTTGTTATATAATTGAAATATCACAGGTTGTGTGTTGTTTAATCAATTAATATAGCCGACCTTTTGGTTGTTAATTTAAATTGATTGACACTTGGATATTGGTCTTTGGTACCATCCAAGTTATCTCTCTAGTATTTGATAAAGACTCGCAGATTTCTATTTGCTTCAGTATATATCAAATTCAGAGATTGAGATATAAACTCTTTGATATACTTTTTATCTTGATCGAGTATGACTGTCTAGTATATTCTCTAGAAAGTATATTAGAGTTTGTCCATACAGATTGTTAAGCGAAATATTGAGTGTGTTTTTTTGTACCCCCACTTTTTCAATTGGTATCAGAGCAGGAAAACACGTTTAAGACCTTACAAGTCTGTGTTTGTAGCGATCTGACTCTATGGACAGAGGTGTTATCTCTATTAACGTACCACCATTCTTCGATTGCTCTAATTACTTATGGTGGAAAATTGTTATGCGAGCTTTTTTTCAAGCGCATGATTTTCAATCATGGGTATATGTTGTTAATGGCTATGATCCTCACGTTGCGGCAGTTGGAAATGTAAACGTTCCCAAGAATATTGGTGAATACAGCCCTGTCGAGATACTTGCTTCTAAGCAAAATTCCGACGGTTTGAATGCCATCATAAATGCCATTACCCCAAATCTTCAGCACCGTGTGTCAAATGGAACAAAGTATAAAGAAGCTTGGGATATCTTAGAAACCGTTTTCGAAGGAAATGCCAGTGAAAAGGAAGCTAGGATTCAAAACCTTAATTCCGATTGGGAAAACCTTCGTATAACAGATGAAGAAACATTTGATGAGTTTAATCACAAAGTGTCTGAAATTGTTAATGCATCTTTTGCGTTGGGTAAGACTATTCCTGAAAGGACATTGTGATGAAAATTCTCAGATCGCTGCCATATAGATACGATTCTAAGAAGCATGCCATCGTTGAGGGAAATAACCTTGATAATATCTCCAGAAATATGCTGGTTGGGAAGTTTAAGATCTTTGATCACGAACATTCATCCAAATCTAAGGATGTTGCGTTCAAAGCACTAAAGGACACTAAATTACTTGATAAAAGTAAAAAATTGTATATCTCTGAAGATGATCACTCTGAGACAGATTCATCAGATGAAGATCTTGACAAATCAGTCTCGATGATCACAGTTTAGGGATCTTCTGCTGAAGAGAAGTAAACGATTTTCCAGAGATAAGCCTAAGGCATCAGTCAAACCACATAATCGTGTTCCTCCTAAAATAGGGATATTAATGAAACTGATGACGAGGATATGCCTCAGTGCTTTAAGTGTAAGGGATTTGGTCATTTTGCAAACGAGTGTCCAAATCGTAGAAAATACACCGGGAACAAAGTTCTTGTTGCAACTCTTGATGAAATGTCTGACAACTATGAGTCTAATGAAGATGAGAAATCAGGTGTTGCACTTCTTGGTGAAAATATTGATTTTGATAATTGTAGCAATGCATACATCAATCTTGATATTCTTTCAAAAGATAATCCAACTAATCTGGAAGATAAAGTTGACCCTTTCTTTGGAAACTATGCTTGTAATGTTTCAGGTTACGCTATGTGCCTAGATGCATGCACATCTCAAAAGCCTGACTTTTATCCTAGCTTGACGTGTTCTTATTGTTATCTAAAGGGTCATGAACTTTCAAGGTGTTACAAATACAAACAACAACGAAGGCACGTCAACAAACTTCAACGAAGAGCAAATCATTTAGCAAGGAAGCTTAAACTTAATCAGAAGACCGCTGAGGTATGTAGGATTTTAACTTCGTATAAGAAGTTAGTTTCCAAGGATAAACCAAGACCATTAGAGAAGAAAGTATGGTCGAGTCGCTTTGATAGAGAGAGGTCTGTAGATTCCTCACAAGAGGGAAATAGTGGACAAATTTTTGTTCACCACAATACAACTTGATTGTGTTGTTTTTGAAATCTTGTCTCATGTGCCTCATCAAAAGATACAATGATTTTGTACCTCTCAGGCTCTAGGAAAAGTTTTTTTCTTAAGTTTTAGGAATTCCCGTCTATCAATAAAGGAGGGTTATTATCGATAATTCTACTCTTCATAGGATCTTGAGTTGGTCGTGTACGAACCTGTTTAAAGGTTTCGAAACCCTACATTCCTTTTTACTTCTCTGTAACCTCTTTTTATCTCAAGGCTACTTGTTGAGAAAATTGTGATTTCCTCTCATAAACCCATACGTTTATGGATACTCCAAGCATGATGTCTTCTGATGGAAAAGATGCTAATATGATTGTTAAGCCATCAATCATGAAGGAAAAAAAAAATCTCAGTTATCCCCAACATTGAAAAGGAAAAGAATGAATGTGAGGAAGCTAAGAGCCGTTCCTTCAAATTCTCAGAAGTTTTCTGATGTTCTTGAAGTGTTGAAGGAGACGCGAAAGGAGATTCAACAAATAAGGGCTTTTGTGTATAAGACTCATGAGATTCAGAAGGCCCTGGTTCGACAACATCAGCCAATAAGCTTTACTGATATAAACTCTTACCTTAATGAACCTTATGTTCCAATGGTTGTTGACGACAAGGAGTTCGGGGACGATAAAGAATTCTTCAAAGGTCTTATTGCCTAGTAAATCTTATATTTTTCTTGTTTTATTTAGAAGAACAACTAGAGTTTGGAATAGCCATTATTGTGATTACACATAGCTATGTCCAGTGTTTTAAGCTTCATGTTTTTAGGTTTATTTGTTTAAATTCTAAAAAATTTTGGAAGATGATTTTTGCAGTATTAATCTTTATGGTTCTATATATTGCAATATTGTTACGGGATATATGTGTTTACGTCCGTGAACTTGATTGTCCCGTACTTTGTCAAAAGTAAATTCGTTCATGAGTTGATATGCATGTATTGAAGAAAGAATGAATTGACTTTTGACGAATACAAAAGTTAATCCTATTATGTCAATTTTTGATGGAAGATAGGTTAAAATATTTTGTGTTCAAGGATTATGTCTATTGAATGTCATTGTGCAAATGGTGATGGAAAATAGAATGAGTCCTTGCTTATTCCACGGTATAAGGTTGATCTCCAATCCACAATTTTTGTGTACATACTGTGATGTTCCATAAGGTGTCTTATGTTGAGCTCTATCGACTGAGTCATCGTTTTGACATAGTTGTTGTTCCATGAGATACTTTGTGTCGAGCATGACCAATTAAATTCATTACTTTTGCAATTAGTTTAGTTGTGTATTTCTATTAGATTAATTATGGGTTTTCTTGTGATTAATCTAATTGAGAGTTTTTAAGTCTCCATAAGTTTACTTATGTTGAGCATGTTTGATTAAATTAATAATGGGTTCTCTTATGGTTAATTTAATTGAATATTTTGGATTCAAATTCATACTCGTATGTGATTTGTTATGTCCAAAGAAATCCTTCTTTTCTTTTTGAAATTAAGGTCGCTCTTGTTTTTCTTTCGGGAATAACATTTTATCAGCGAGAGTTCTTAATTGAACTTGTGCTTAATTGCCAAATCTTTGTGGGGAGTGCACTGTGGAATATTATAGAGGTTATCTTGTATCTTTATAGACTCATTGATGAATGCATTTAGCTTCGGCTTTATGATTGCATCTAAATAAGATGATATATGCTTTCTTTTGGTCATGAAATGTCTCTTTCGGAAATTTCATTAGGATCCCGTTCTTGTACCTTTGCCAATTTTATTGACAAAAAGGGGGAGAATTAATATGTAGTTCACACTACAAATACATATGGTTTTCGGATCATTATGTAAGGGGGAGTGGTTTCCATGAGAGATGGAGTATTGACTAAGGGGAAGTGACATATCACCATAGTATTGTTGTTAAAGTTGTGATACAATTGAACTTTGACACTATGTAATGATACTATGACACTATATAACAATGATTGAGAACTCTTGTTTTCTTGTTGTTATAGCTACGTATTTTCAACAACGATAATGCTAAACTTACAACCTTTGGGATCATTGGAGTACTTGGAAGTGACGAAGATTTCGAGTAATGTTGAAGATTAGGCATGTGGAATAGGAGCTACAAAAGTTTATTTATATATTTTTTGTATTCCATATGTATTGATAGTTTTGTCACTAAAATTGACAAAGGGGGAGATTGTTAGATCATTTCTCGGTCGAACTCGCATGCGTTGCTATCTCAAGAATGTTTGTCAATGTTAGTGATCAAAACTATAAGTCTTGATTTCTAGTCTACTATAGCTAAGGTCTCGGACTAGGATAGAAAGTGTAGTTGAGCTCAAGAACTCCATGACAATCATCATACAAGACGAAGGACAACTCAAGGAACTGGTGGATCTTCATCGACTAAAAGGTATGTGGAGACTTGAACTTATCTATCACTCAAAAGTCTATTTATCTCCTATCTTGAGACAAAAGTCGTTTTGCTATATAGACTTAGATTATACACATTTGGTATTTCGAGCCGAGTTTATCTGTCAAATCTATTTCTCGAAATATGTGTTGGTAAGCTTTCGCTTTAGACAAGTTCATCTTTACCTAGTGACGAAAGTCATGTTATGTTTCAATCACTTTGAAAATTGCTCTGACGAAAAATGGTTTGTGAATAACAACTATATAACGTCCTCTGAGAATGTTTGAATGATCGAAATGAGAGTTTAGATTATATAACCATTGGAGGATATAAGCATTATTGTGGAAACACATATATGTATAAGTCCTTATTCCTTGAACGAAGTTTGCAAACTTTGTTGATCAAATGAACCGGAGTAGTGCGTGAGCTAAGTCCGCGAACTGGCGAAGTTCTCAAACCCGAGAATTTCTGCTGGAGTTTGTGAACTCCATCCGGGAACTTAAGTCTGCGAACCCAGTCCGCGAACTTGAGTAGGTTATATCTAAAAACGATGTTTGTGAACTTATTCATATTAACTAAGGAATACAATTTCAAACCGTGGCTATATAGTTCATGAACCGATTCAGAATCAAATCGTTTTTGCTTCAATTGTGTCTTGTGTAGTACATGAGATTTCCTTGCAATTGAGCAACTCTCTAACTAGTTCATTTGAACTAGTTATGGTGAAGAAGAATATGGTTGATATGAAAGTGACCATATGGATAACCATTCGGTTAACTATTGTTGAACCAACTAATGTACAAGTTTGGGTACGGTTACACAAGCCTAGAAACGTGCATTTCATTTTAAGCTATGTTTTCGATCTAACGGTTGATAAATATTAGCTTGAATCAATCAGGTTTTCATCTAACGTTGAATATTGAATGCTTTGTTACCAAGCTAACATTGATTGAAAACCCTGATTTGAAAGACTATATAAGGTAGAACTCTAGCAACTAGGAAACCTAATCTCCACACATTCTGTGTGATACTAGTTTTGCTAAGCTATAGTCGATTCTCCTTTAACCTTTGGTTTTTTCTTCTAAACCAGGTTAACGAATTAAAGACTTCATTGGAATTGTGAAGCCTGACCGATACTACTTTATCGTAGTTGTGTGATCTGATCTTGGTGTTTCAATCGTACGAGTACAATTGTAATAATTGGCTTGAGATTTCTATCTCCGATAGGAAAGATAAAAAGTAATCACAAACATCTTCGTCTCATCGTTTGTGATTCCACAATGTCTTTTTTCGCTGCGTCGATTAAGACTATTGTGAGGTGATTGGTAATACTAGATTGTTCTTCGGGAATATAAGTCAGGATTATTAATTGGTTCCTGTTCACCTTGATTTATCAAAATACGGAACAAAACTCGTAGGTATATTCGTCGGAGACGGATTTATATATTATCATAGACTTTTCTGTGTGATACAGATTTGTTTATTAAAGTCTTCGACTTTGGGTCGTAGCAACTCTTAGTTGTGGGTGATATCATCTAAGAGAATCAAGTACGTAGTATCCTGCTGGGATCATAGACGTAGGATCATAACTGTACCTTGGATCAGTGTGAGATTGGTTGGGGTTCAACTACAGTCCAGACCGAAGTTAGTTTGGAGTATGCTAGTGTCTGTAGCGGCTTAATACAATGTATTTTCAATCTGGACTAGGTCCCGGGGTTTTTCTGCATTTGCGGTTTCCTCGTTAACAAAATTATGGTGTATGTGTTATTTCTTTTCCGCATTATATTTTGTTATATAATTGAAATATCACAGGTTGTGCATTGTTCAATCAATTAGAATATCCGACCTTTTGGTTGTTGATTTAAATTGATTGACACTTGATAAAGACTCGCAGATTTCTATTTGCTTGAGTATATATCAAAACGAGAGATTGAGATATAAACTCTTTGATATACTTTTTATCTAGATTGAGTCTGACTGTCTAGTTGATTCTCTAGAAAGTATATTGGAGTTTATCCATACATATTGTTAAGTAGAATATTTGGTGTGGTTTTTGTACCCCCTCTTTTTCACCATTGTTAGGAAACTAGATAATTGCATTGTTATTTTAATTTTCGATTATTGATTTGATTGACTAACGATTGTTGAAACTTTGATTTCACCTAGTTTGATTATTCTTGAGAACCTTCCCTTCTGACATAAGGTGACTCAAACTAGATCAAAGTATTGACGGGATCTTTAGAACTGCTTTTAAATCTAAAGATAACTTGTTATCATCCATTGTTAATAGACCTCGTTCTGTATGTGATCGATCATAAGTGTTGTGCAGGTACACTAGAAGGAAATTGAAGATTTGAAAACAAGAATATTTTTCTTATCGGTTTTCGTATCTCGTGATTTGTTCACACATCTTGACTTATCTTTGATAGATCTAATCATATAGTCGTTTAGTTCGGCAAGTATCATTTGGTGGTATTTTTCAATATCCGAATCTTATAGTTGTGAATCTGAATCTAAGTTACTGATTTGGATTGATCTTACCCATAAGTACAATTATCCATATCTAAATGAAAGAATATTTCATTTGTGTGTGACAAGCTAAGACCATCTACCGGTGGAGAGATATTTCTTCGTTTTTAAGCAAACTTAACGTGAATCTTAAATCATGATTTCATCTAATGGTGAATATTGAATGCTTCGTTTCTAAGATTAGGAAACCCTGATTTGAAAATCTATATAAGGGAGAACTTTAGAAACTAGAAAACCTAATCCCCGTACTTCTGTGTGATACTATTTGCGGCTAGATTCGATTCTCCTTTAACTTAGGTTTTTTCTAAAACCATTATAGAGTAATGACTTGAAGACTTCATTTGGATTCTAAAGCCAGATCCAACTATTTTCTTTGTTGTTGCGTATTTTGATCTTACTTGTTCTATGTATTGACTACTATATTCTTTAAGATTTGCTCGAGATTTATCTCCGATATGTAAGATATAAAAAGTAATCACAAAGCTCTCCGTCTCATTCTTTGTGATTCCACAATAACTTGTTTTACTACCATATAGTTAAGTTATTGTGAGGTGATTGATATTTTTATATAAGACCGTATTATCAATTGGTTCTTGTGCACCTTGATTTATCAAAAGACGGAAAAAAACTTCATAGTTATTTTTGTGGGAGACCGATTTATCTATCATAATAGACTTATTTGTGAAAGACAGATTATTTTATACTTCTTCGACTTTGGGTCGTAGCAACTCTTATTTGTGGGTGATATCATCTAAAGGAATCAAGTGCGTAGAGTCGTGCTGGGATTCAGAGGCGTAAGGAACGCGACTGTACCTTGATCAGTGTGAGATTGGTTAGGGATCAACTAAATTCCAGTTCTAAGTTAATTTTGTAGTAGGCTAGTTTATGTAGCGGCTTAATACGGTATGGTGTTCAAATCTGGACTAGGTCCCGGGATTTTTCTACATTTGAAGTTTCCTCGTTAACAAAATTTCTGGTATTTGTGTTATTTCTTTTCTGCATTATATTTGTTTATATAATTGAAATATCATAGGTTGTCCGTAGTTCAATCAATTGGGAAATTCGACCTTGTTTGTTGGGTAGAAATTTAGTGACACTTGAATATTGGTTTTTGAAACCGTTCAAGTTATTTCTCATATCAATCAGGCTCACATATTTCTATCTATTCGATTTCAGATTGTTTTGAGAAATTGAGATACAACTCTTGGATATCTTTCCTTGATTGAGTCTGACTGTCTAGTTGATTCTCTTGGAATTATATTGGAGTTTGTTCCATTCAGATTTTCGAACGAAATATTGGGTGTGGTTGTTATAACCCCGCTTTTTCAGTTATTAAGCGTTATTGAAACTTAGTATGTAACTCTTACTACATCTCTTCACTCAAAGAGAATCGACAACTTTTTTTCTTCTAAATACAACTTTAATATCTCGATGTTGCGAGAACAAGGACATGATGGAGTTAACAACACGTGTGGTTAATACAATATTTTTTAAAAACTTATTTTGGATGAGAATGATTTTGCGTACTATATTCATAGATTTGCGTACCAATTATATAGAGCGATTGTAGCTGTAGAAACATGTAACTCACAAGTAAGGAACTTATTTTCTTTAGTTACTTGTGTTACAAATTTCATTAGAGGATCACCAAACAACTTGATATTCTTAGAAAAATTCAAGGGGTTGAATTATTTGAATCCCTTTTTCATAATGATATTGAAAGTGAGAAATGCTTAAACCAAGAGACCAATCTAAAACGTGCATCTGATACACGGTGTGGTTCATATAAAAATACTTTGATTATCTTGATTTCTTTGATTCTCATGTAATATGTGTGGTTCATACAAATTTACTTTGATTATTTTGATTTCTTTGTATTCCCATGTAATGGGTGTGTGTTGATGGTGGTTTTTAGCTTAGGGTTAAAATCGTAAAATCCTAGTCAGACAGTGACGTCACAGAACTTGAGTAATAATGTCTCCACCAAGCGCATTTATTAAACCCTTTCATTATGTCTACGTCAGAATTACCAGGGTACCTTTATTTATATACGTGTGTCATGTTCCATGACAGAACCCTTAGTATTGACCGACATCATCTTCGTACATACCAAACCCTAATTCTCACACCATCGTGCCAATGGAAAACCATGTCATCCACGTCCCTGCGCTAAGGAATGCCAACCATGCCAGCCGGACCACCGTGCCGATGGAAAACCATGCCAGCCACGTCCTCGCGCCAAGGCATGCCAACCATGCCAGCCGCACAACCGTGCTAATGGAAAACCATGCCAGCCACGTCCCCACACCAAGGCATGCCAACCATGCCATAAGCACCACCGTGCCAATGGAAAACCATGCCAGCCACGTCTCCGCGCCAGGCATGCCACCCATGCCAGCCGCACCACCGTGCCAATGGCAAACCATCTCAGCCACGTCCCCGTGCCAAGGCATGCCAACCATGCCAGCCGCACCACCGTGCCAATGGAAAACAATTCCAGCCACGTCCCCGCGCCAAGGCATGCCAGCCGCACAACCGTGCCAATGCAAAACCATTCCATCCACGTATCTGTGCCAAGGCATACCACCCATGCCAGTCGCACCACCATTCCAATGGCAAGCCATGCCAGCCACGTCTCCGCGCCAAGGCATGCCACCCATGCCAGCCACACCACCGTGCCAATGGCAAGCCATGCCAGGAACGTCTCCGCACCAAGGCATGCCAACCATGCCAGCCGCACCACATATGCCAACGGCATTCCGTGCCAGCTACATCTCCGCGCTAAGGCATTCCAACCATGCTAGCCGCACCATCGTGCCAATGGCAAACCATGCCAGACACGTCCCCGCGCCGAGGCATTCCAACCATGCCAGCCGCAC